>NC_057796.1:360852626-360862224 GCF_018294505.1 Triticum aestivum
CGCGGTGGCGCGGCGTACGGAGGCGACACGTGTCGCCCTCTGAGTGGCTGGGGCGGCGGCGCCGATGTGTCCGGCCCCGGGCGGCGCGAAGGAGCGGGTTAGGGTTTGGACTGCGAATGTTTTCGGGGTGACTCACATATATATAGCTAGAGGGAGCTAGGAGACTCCAAATGGAGTGCGGTTTTCGCCCACACGATCGTGATCGAACGACCTAGAGCATGGAAGTGAGTTTGGTGGGTTTTGGGCTGTTTTGAGGGGGGGTTTTGCTGCACACACAAACGGACTTTGCGGTTGCCCGGTTAACCGTTGGAGTACCAAACGACCTCCAAATGGAACGAAACTTGACCGGTGGTCTACCGGTGGTATACCAAGGCCACTTGACAAGCCTCGGTCCATTATGAGAATGTTCGACACCCGCTCACGAAAATAAACAAGAGGGGTGCGCCGGAGGGGGTGGGAGCACCGGATTGCAAAACGGACAACGGGGAAAATGCTCGGATGCATGAGACGAACACGTATGCAAATGCAATGCACATGATGACATGATATGAGATGCATGACCTGAACAAAATGCAAAACGGAAAACAAAAACCCGACCACGGAGGGAATATCAGAACACATAGCCGAAAATGGCAAGAGTTGGAGTTACAAATATGGAAAGTTACATCCGGGGTGTTACAACACTCCGCCACTATGAGAGGATCTCGTCCTGAGATCTAGGACTGAAAGAACTCCTGATATTCGGAACGGAGATGGTCCTCGCGTTCCCAGGTGGCTTCTCGGTCGTAATGGTGCGACCACTTCACTTTCAGGAATTTGATTGACTTGTTGCGAGTCTTGCGCTCAGTTTCTTCAAGAATAGCAACAGGGTGCTCATGATAAGACAGATCTTCTTGGAGGTCAATCTCTTCGAAGAGTATGGTGCGCTCAGGCGTCTTCAAACACTTGCGGAGCTGTGACACGTGGAACACATCGTGCACGTTCGCGAAGTTGGAAGGAAGCTCAAGTTGATAGGCGAGATCGCCTCTTTTGCCAATGATCTTGAAAGGACCCACGTATCTAGGGGCAAGCTTCCCTTTGATACCGAAGCGACGAGTGCCTTTCATTGGAGAGACGCGGAGGTAGACATGGTCTCCGATCTCGAAAGCCAAATCACGGTGCTTACTATCATAGTAACTCTTCTGGCGCGATTGCGCGGCTTTGAGATTTTCACGGATGACTTTACACATTTCTTCAGCCTCTGTGATTAAGTGATTGCCAAGAAGTTGGCGTTCACCAGTCTCTGACCAATTGAGAGGAGTACGCACTTTCTGCCATAGAGAATCTCGAATGGGGCCTTGCCCGAACTTGCTTGGAAGCTGTTGTTGTAGGAGAATTCGGCATATGGAAGACAATCTTCCCATTTCATGCCAAAAGAAATTACACAAGCCCTGAGCATATCTTCAAGGATTTGATTGACTCGCTCGACTTGGCCACTAGTTTGAGGATGGAAAGCTGTGCTGAAGCGAATGTTGGTGCCCATGGCCTTCTGGAAGAAGTCCCAGAACTTAGAAGTGAAGATGCTTCCATGATCTGAAGAAATCAATTGTGGAATGCCGTGCAAGGAGACAATTCTGGAGGTGTATAGCTCTACCAACTGAGCTGCTGTGATAGATTCTTTGATTGGAAGGAAATGAGCCACTTTAGAAAGCTTGTCAATGACAACGAAGATAGCATCATTTCCACGCTTGGACTTGGGAAATCCAGTCACGAAGTCCATTTCGATATGATCAAACTTCCATTCTGGGATAGCAAGAGGTTGGAGGAGACCAACTGGTCGTTGGTGTTCTGCTTTCACTCTTCGACACACATCACATTCATTCATGAATTGAGCGATTTATCGCTTCATTCGAGTCCACCAATACGACTGCTTGA
This sequence comes from Triticum aestivum, assembly GCF_018294505.1. Lineage (NCBI taxonomy): Eukaryota > Viridiplantae > Streptophyta > Magnoliopsida > Poales > Poaceae > Triticum > Triticum aestivum. The sequence continues at coordinate 360,854,541 of NC_057796.1, forward strand.
GGTCATGGTACATCTTCGCACTTCCAGGATGAATGGAAAGAAGAGAATTGTGCGCCTCGTTCATAATGACTTTCCTTAGATCACCTTTAGGAACCACAATCCGGTCCTCGAAGAATAAAGTATCTCTGCCATCAATGCGGTAGCACTTGTATTTGGAAAGACCCTTGTCGATACCATGTTCCACCTTCTTCACCATGGTATCCAGGAGTTGTGCCTCACGAATTTTATCTTCCAAAGTAGGAGAGACTATGAGGTTGGCAAGAAAGCCTTGAGGAACAACTTGGAGATTCAGCTTGCGGAAAGCTTCACAAAGATCCGGTTGGAATGGCTTGAGAATTAAGTTGTTGCAATAAGCCTTCCTGCTCAAAGCATCTGCAATGACATTGGCTTTGCCTGGAGTATATTCAATACTCGGATTGTACTCTTGAATCATTTCGACCCATCGAGTCTGCCTGAGGTTGAGGTTGGGCTGAGTGAAGATGTACTTGAGACTCTTGTGATCGGTGAATACGTCCACTTTTCTTCCCAACAAGAAATGTCTCCATGTTATTAATGCATGGACAACTGCCGCCAACTCAAGATTGTGAGTGGGGTTGTTCTTTTCATTAGGCTTCAATTGACGAGAGGTATAGGCCACAACTTTCTTCTCTTGCATTAACACAGCACCGAGACCTTGGAGAGAAGCATCACAGAAAACTTCAAATGGCTTGGATTCGTTAGGAGGAGTTAAGACAGGAGCTGTGACGAGTTTCTCTTTGAGAGTGTTGAAAGAAACATCACACTCAGGAGACCAGACATACTTCACATGCTTCTGGAGGAGGTTGGAAAGAGGCTTTGCAATCTTAGAGAAATTCTCAACGAATCTTCGGCAATACCTTGCAAGACCAAGAAAACTGCGGAGCTGCTTGACATTCTGAGGAGGTTCCCAATTCACAATTGCAGACACCTTCTCGGGGTTAACAGCGATGCCCTTGGCAGAGATGATGTGACCAAGGTAAAGAACTTCATCGAGCCAAAACTCACATTTGGAAAACTTCACATAGAATTGATACTCTCTGAGCTTGTTGAGCACCAATCGCAAATGTTTGGCATGATCCTTCTTATTCTTGGAGAAGACCAAGATATCATCAAGATACACCAGGACGAATTCATTGGTATAGGGGTTGAAGATGAAATTCATCATCCGAGAGAATGTTGGAGGAGCATTGACAAGACCGAAAGACATGACAGTATATTCATAAGAACCAAAGCTTGTTCTGAATGCTGTCTTGGGAATATCTTCTTCACGAATGTGAATCTGATGATAACCCATACGAAGGTCAAGCTTGGAGAATACTTTGGCAATTTTGAGTTGCTCGAATAGCTCATTGATGTTGGGAAGTGGATACTTGTTCTTGATTGTCTTCTTGTTCAATGGACGGTAGTCGACACAAAGTCGTTTCGTGCCATCCTTCTTCTGAACAAAAAGAACACCACAACCCCATGGAGAAGAACTCGGTCTGATCAAACCCAGACGCTCTTGTTCATCGAGCTATTTCTTCAATTCCTTCAGCTCCTTGGGTCCAAGCTTGTATGGACGCTTGCAAACGGGTTCAGTGCCAGGCTCAAGATCGATAACGAACTCAACTGGCCGGTGAGGAGGCATACCTGGAAGCTCTTCTAGAAAGACATCTTGGTACTCACAAACGACTGGAATTTGAGAGATGGCATTCAATTCGCCTTCTCATTGAGAGAAAATAACCGAATGGTTTCATCATGAGCGGCATAAATGATAACATCCTTAGAAGAGTGTGTCAATCAAGTTGAGCCTTGTACTTAGAAAGCCAGTCCATCCCGAGAATTAGATGAATATCCGAGTCACCAAGAACAACTGGAGAAGACAGAAATTTATAGTTCCCCATCTTGATGGAAACATGCGGAACCATGTAGCTTGCATTCATGCATTTGCCCGGAGAGACAACTGCTAACGGTCTAGGGAAATCTTGAAAAACCAACTCATGCTTGGATGCAAATGGTCTTGATATGAAAGTAAGCGATGCACCAGTATCAAAAAGAACTTTTGTAGGAACATCATTAACTGAGAGATTACCCATTATCACATCAGTAGATTCCTCCGCTTGAGCTGCATTCATCATGTTCACCTTTGCAAACTTGGAATTATGCTTGACTACTGCATTGCTGGAAGATCTCACAGGAGGAGGAGGCGGAAGGCGCGCGCCTTTGGTTGAAGCACTTGTTAGCATAGTGACCTTTCTGCTGACACTTGTTGCAAGTCACCTCTGAGAGTGGACGGTGATAAGGAGCATTGGACTTTGGAGCTTGATTCTGAGACTTGTTCTGATAGCCAGAGCTAGAAGAGTGGGAAGATCCATGGCCACCTTTGTTCTTCTACTGGTAAGGCTGACGAAATGGAGGAGGAGGAGGCAACCAGAACTTCTGTTGCTTAGCAGCCACTAGTGAGGAAGAAGAACACTGAACTGCGTCCCTGACTCTCTTCTTAGAAGCCTCACACGTGAGCTGAGCAGCCTCTTGCTTCAGTGCCATGTTATAGAATTGATCAAACTGAGTAGGCTCAACAAGAACGAGAGCTAACTGCAGATCCTCTCTAAGGCCACCTCTGAAGTGATAGATCGTGCTCTTTTCATCAGGAACGTCTTGTTTAGCGAAGCGAGCAAGTTTCTGAAACTGGATGTTGAATTGATACACAGACATGTTGCCTTGCTTGAGATTGCGGAACTCATCACGCTTGCTCTCAACAACACTTTGTGGAATGTGGTGCACTTTGAAGTCCCGACAGAAGTCAGTCCAAGTGATCACACGACCTCCTCTGGAATCTTTGTATTGTTGATACCAATCAGCAGCTTGGTCCTTGAGCTGAAAAGAAGCAAACTTGACATAGTCCTCCGGCCTGACATTGCTACATTCAAAATGCATATTGATGTCCACGAGCCAATCATCGACATCCATGGCCTCGGCATAGTAGCTGAAAGACTTGGGCTGATTTGTGAGAAACTGGTTGAGGGTAGCGAAGTGAGGCGGATTGTTGCCTTGGCCTTGATTTCCTTGATTGCCTTGCCCTTGGGTGCGTTCTTGCAAGAGTTGCAGAATCATCTGAGCACTGGCGTTGGTGGCTGCCATGATAGCTTGCCATGCCTCCGGAGGCGGATGTGGTGGCGGAGAGTTTGCCTGACTCCCTTCATTGCGTTCCGGATTCTGACACGTTGGCGGAAACATCCCGAAGAGGGTGACATCCGTTAGCATCTTGATAGACAAATAGACAAATTGAATCAACGGATAGAAATTGCAACATATAGTCTTCACAATAAACATTCGAACGAGGATGAACGAATGAATTCCATAGTAGATCATCACACTTCCATTAAGGTGAGAAGCCACATAGAAAAAAAAAGGTATGGAATCAACATTTAACTTTGAAGCAACTCGAATACCACAATTCAAAACAAAACAAAGTATTGGCTTGCAGAATAAGCCGGAACAAACATATGATAGAGATTTCATCCGAAGTTTTCGTGGTGGGGACCACACGGGCTCAATCGTACAGCACCATCATGTACAAGGTAGTGCACATGACATATGAAGCGTCCCCGAGTCGGCATAGCCAAGGACTCTTTAAGACACTACGAGACCACTGTAAAAACCAACCGTGGAAAGGCGGACCACTAGACATCGAACCCCAATCTCATATCATGCGTCTATCGGAAAGATATCCTAGGAGCTACTTGAATTCCCACTTATAAACTCCCGAAACTTTCTGGTTATGCAATCTGGTGTTGGGGATACAGGGGACACAAAATATATCACCCAAACTAGCAATCCCTAGATCCAGCTGTATCCATCCGTCAACACATAACCAAGAAACCTTCGGAAATCGTGTACCTCAACCTTCGAAAAACATCCGTTATACGAGTTATGGCAATACTCCCGAACTCGCGCCCCAGTACTGGGTGGCGTCGAGGTGATCTCACCAACAACTGCATAAAAGAGATTTCAATGTCGGCGAAACTCAGGTATTCCAGAACTGCAACGATAAAATTGTGACGACAACACCTCGGAGCTCAACTCCCCGGGACACTGCCACAACCCCTAAATGTCAGGAGGCACCATGAACAATGTTCTCGTCACAAAACCATCGGAACGATTATAAGATACCCACGTGATCCTAAATTTTTTTTAGTGAAATTTGAGGAGAGAAGAGTCAAAGCTTCTACGTCAGGAGACCTCACCAGAGCGACAAGGGACTGAGGAGTAAAAAGAATCCTACTCTCCGAAGTATATACTCCTAAGAATCAAAACATTTTTGTTCTAGACTCAACAACGCCAGCGATTCGATCAAGCAGGGGCTCCTAAGTCGGGGATGGCTCTGATTACCAACTTGTAACACCCACGATGCGGCTATATCTCCCGCGTGTCGAGGCACGACTTAGAGGCATAACCGCATTGGGGTTTTGTCGCAAGAAGGGTCATCTTCACACAATCCCATGTAATGAACAAGAATGGGATAACGAGAGTTGGCTTACAATTTCCACTTCACACAATACATAAATATAATTCATACATCATCCAAAATCCACACATAGACCGACTACGGTCAAATCCAAATGAAAATAAGATAACCCCAAATGCTAGATCCCCGATCGTCCCAACTGGGCTCCACTACTGATCATCAGGAAAAGACACATAGTAACGACCACGTTCCTCGTCGAACTCCCACTTGAGGTCGATTTCATCATCTGCACTGGCATCGTCGGCACCTGCAACTGTTTTGGTAGAATCTGTGAGTCACGAGGACTCAGCAATCACACACCCGCGAGATCAAGACTATTTAAGCTTATAGGAGAGGGTGGTGTAAAGAGATGGAGCAGCAGCAGGCACTAAGGATATATGGTGGCTAACATACGCAAAAGAGAGCGAGAAGAGAAGCAACGGAACGGTCGTCATCTAGTAATGACCAAGAAGTGATCCTGAACTCCTACTTACGTCATTCATAACTCAAACCGTGTTCACTTCCCGGACTCCGCCGAGAAGAGACCATCACGGCTACACACGCGATTGAAGTATTTTAATTAAGTCAAGTGACAAGTTCTCTATAACCGGACATTAACAAATTCCCGTCTGCCTCATATCCGTGGGCACGGCTTTCGAAAGATAATACCCTGCAGGGGTGTCCCAACTTAGCCCATTATAAGCTCTCACGGTCAACGAAGGATAAACCTTCTCCCGGAAAGACCCGATCAGTCTCGGAATCCCGGTTTACAAGACATTTCGACAATGGTAAAACAAGACCAACAAAGCCACCCGAATGTGCCGACAAATCCCGATAGGAGTTGCACATATCTCGTTCTCAGGGCACACCGGATTGTCCAAGCTTCCGATAGGCGAGCCCAGAGTTGCCCCTGGTGGCCACCGGCGACTGACAGGTTGGACCAATACTTAGAGGAGCATAAATCACCAACCGCGTAAGGAACGCAAACTCAAGGAACATAATACCGGTATGACGAAAACTAGGGCGTCAAGAGTGGAACAAAACACCAGGCATAAGGCCGAGCCTTCCACCCTTTACGCAATATATAGATGCATTAATTAAATAAGATATATTGTGATATCCCAAAATATCCATGTTTCAATCATGGAACCAACTCCAACTTCACCTGCAACTAGCAACGCTATAAGAGGGGCTGAGCAAAAGCGGTAACTTAGCCAAACAACGGTTTGCTAGGAAATGATGGTTAGAGGCTTGACATGGCAATATGGGAGGCATGATATAGCAAGTGGTAGATAGCACAACATGGCAATAGAAGGAACAACTAGCAAAGCAAAGATAGAAGTGATTTCAAGGGTATGGTCATCTTGCGTGCAAGGTTCTCAGAGTTGTCGAAAGCTTGATCCTCGTAAGCGTACGCAACAGGTTCCCCGTTCACGAACTCGTCTCCCGGCTCTACCCAAAACAAGAACAACAAGCAACGGAACCACAATCAAACACGGGAAATGCACAAACAACATGATGCAATACATGAATGATATGCGAGATGTGATATGCGATGCATATGCGTGCTCAGGAAGGAAAATGATGAACAAGGCAGTAACTTGGCAAACCAAGCATGCCACTGGAATGATGAGATGATTTCGGTCGAAATCGATATAAAGATCATCGGAAACGAATGGACGGTTTGCAAATGGCAAGCAAAACAAAGATGACACGAATCTGCGATTAACAGCATGATAGCACTTAGAGTACAACAAGAAACTATGCTACAACACTCGAACATAGCAACAAAGCATATGGTAGTAATCAACAGGAGATGCTTGACAAAAGATGTACACTGAGCTACGGCTAGATCACAACATAACAGGTTCAAAAAAGCATGGCAAAAGTGCAAAAGATAACAGGTTCACAGACTTAGTGAAATTACTGGACATACCTGAAATAGCATCAGGTAGCAATGTTCAGAGCATGAAAACAACATGCTACCGGAACTTAACATGGCAAAACAAGGCATGGTAGTATTCTACTAAATGCATATGACAAACGTACCTTACTGAACATAAGCCAAAAAGGAACAGAAGATATGATGGCAACCATGTAAACATAGCAAGTTTCGCTAACAGGTTTCAGACCACAGAAAACAGGGCATGGCAGAAAACGATAATATGAAGGCACCTTGGTGAGCTTGATGCACTCACCACAAAGCAATGCATGACAAAACAAGCATACCTACAGCAATATGGCATGTTTATGAAGCTATCCATGTCAAGATCAAGTACATAGCATGAATTAAACAACTACAACAAGCTTGGCAAAATTAAATAACACGTAAACAATCTGCCAGAAATATTTTATAGCAAAAGTAGAGCAAGATTGAGTCATGCTACCGCACTCCATAATTGCAAACAAGGGCATGAATGGATCAATTACAACAATATCTACAAAACATCCTTACTGAACATCACCAAAATAAGCATGGATCTCTCTGTAGCCACGTGGATACATAGCAACAAAATAACAGCACTCACAGACTTGGAAAAATTACCAAGTCCCTGAGATCAGAAACATCACGAAGCCTAGTTTGCATGCTTGTGCTAGTCACCACAGAGATCACAAAAATACATGGCATACACCCCTGTAAAGATGGCATGGCATAAAACAAAACACATGTAGAGCTCATGCTCATAAGATGCACAAATTAAATGCAACAAAAATAACAATTCTCCAAGTTCTGATAAGTAACAGCAGATAACAGCAACTAGCACTCTTGCACCAGAGATTTGGGCAACAATATGGCCTCAAATGAACATGGTGCAATTGAACAAAATGTCGAGCATCATGAGGCAAACATTTCGATATATCACACGCGTGAAGAGGAGCTATATGCAGAGAGTTATGCCATGATGAAGTATGCAACAGAATGTAGAATATCACAGACTTGGGAAAATTTCGGGGGGAGAAAGAAAGTCAACCTGCGGGCATTGACTGGATCGGGATCGAGCTCGGCTTGACCTCGAGCTTGCTGGACATGGAGCTGCTGCCGGCGGCCGGAGCGAAGGAGGAAGGAGGCGCCGGGGCTCGGGGAAGGTCGGGTGCGGGCGCGCCGGCGCCGGCGACGGGCTACGGCGGCGCCTCGGGGCTCGGAGCCGTGGCGGCGAGGGCGGAGGACGGCGGTGGCCG
>NC_057796.1:360862569-360902886 GCF_018294505.1 Triticum aestivum
AGCTGCGCGGGCTCGGGCGCGGGGAGGCACGGGCCCGGCGGGGGCCTAACGCGGGCTTCCCGGGCCGCGGCGTACGGAGGCGACACGTGTCGCCCTCCGAGTGGCTGGGGCAGCGGCGCCGATGTGTCCGGCCCCGGGCGGACACGTCCGGCGGCGCGGAGGAGCGGGTTAGGGTTTGGACTGCGAATGTTTTCGGGGGGACTCACATATATATAGCTAGAGGGAGCTAGGAGACTCCAAATGGAGTGTGGTTTTCGCCCACACGATCGTGATCGAACGACCTAGAGCACGGAAGTGAGTTGGGTGGTTTTGGGTTGTTTTGAGGGGGGGTTTTGCTGCACACACAAACGGACTTTGCGGTTGCCCGGTTAACCGTTGGAGTACCAAACGACCTCCAAATGGAACGAAACTTGACCAGTGGTCTACCGGTGGTATACCAAGGCCACTTGACAAGCCTCGGTCCATTCCGAGAACGTTCAACACCCGCTCACAAAAAGAAACAAGAGGGGTGCGCCGGAGGAGGTGGGAGCACCGGATTGCAAAACGGACAACGGGGAAAATGCTTGGATGCATGAGACGAACACGTATGCAAATGCAATGCACATGATGACATGATATGAGATGCATGACATGAACAAAATGCAAAACGGAAAACAAAAACCCGACCACGGAGGGAATATCATAACACATAGCCGAAATGGCAAGAGTTGGAGTTACAAATATGGAAAGTTACATCCGGGGTGTTACATTATGCCACCACTTTGCAGGATGTCTCAAATCTTTTCGAGCATTTTACAGCCGTTATGCTGTTCGAGTCATCCCAGGTTTCTAAATAATCTGATGCACTTGCAATCTTTCCTCCATGTTCCCGGTGTCCTTTTGGGCCGAATTAACCACACTAATCGGTGGGTTGAGGTACTCTATTGCCTCGGCATATATGTTGGAGCTATTATTATGACCCTAGGTGTTTTAGGGAGTTACCTAGTAATCTAGCCATGTTTTGTGTTCCCAGTGTGATGATTCTGGCCACCATTCTCGAAATCATCCCGTGATGCTATTTAGTTAGTAGGTATTCTATTCCTAGGTTCTTCAACCCGAGTTTCACTCTACTTACTTCATGTTGATAGTGTTTGCTAGTTCCTATAGGATATTAGTAACCTTTGTGATAGTCTTCGAGGTCCGTGGTATTTCGTTCTTCCAATACCATGAACCATTATGGCAGAAGTTCTTTTGAACCAAAAGATCACAACCAGAGTGCTCTTGATGAGTTCTCGATTCTATATTGTGAACCTGCCAGTTCTACCTTTCTGCATGGGTTATCCGCAAGAAATATGTTGAGCTTTGTTCGACATACTAAACTATGCGTCCACAACTCAGAAAATTATATGTCCTTTGAGTTGTTCTCTTTAGTTGTTTTCTGACCTCTGTTTATCAATTGATAGCCAAGAGTATGTGTCCATTCGTGTTCAGCGATGCCTGTCCTCTTGTGGTCTGTCAAGCCATTCTATTCCGGAATGACTACGAGAAAAGAACTCCAGTACCTCAAACTATAACTAGGATTGGGTCAAAGCAATTGTATTCCGCAGATCAAATTGCCAATCTAGCCTTTGATCTGTTCTACCTTGGGATATTACAATCTTTATGTCAAGAATGTCATGGGAATTGCACCACCATCCCATGAACTCTTGATATAGTGATACCTCTCGCCATCATCGTTCATTCCTCGGTCTCCGTGTTGTGCAACTCGAATGACGACAAGTGAACTATGATGTGTGAAATCAATACTACTAGCAACTCCGTTGCTTGGTAGCTAATGGACAATAATTTCATTCTTAGCGTGCTGGTTATTGAATCATCATTCTAAGATTGATCGTGCTACCTAGTCCATTTTCCCTGGTGCACTCCTCGATCAATGAGATAGGATTGTGTCAATCCATCACTCTCTTGATCACATCGTCTTGCCCTGAAAAGCAAGATTGATCTCGAGCTTAGTAACATATCGGTGGTTCGTGATTTTTCTAATATCTTCTCGGAAGTGTTACCAGGTTGTCACCCGACCGCTATGTTGAGTTCGTGATCAAGTTGGTTTCTTGTAAACCCCCCCCCCCTTCTCCAAGAGTCTGTGTTGGGTATCCCTGAGCTAGCTGGTTGAGCTAGACAACAACTTAGAGAGTTGGAATCTAAAATCTTTGCCTAACTTAGTTCATTTCCAGAGGGATATCTTGTGTTTGTGTGTTGTTGTAGAAAGATGATTTCTTCATCGATTGGTCCTCGTGATCAGTTGTTGAACCTATCGTCTTGCCCAAACCTTGATTTGAGTATGGGCCATCGTCAAATCAAGTTAGAATCAACGATATTTGTAATGTTGTCTTACTCGTGGTTGATTCCTCGAGCATACACCATTACATCTTTTGGTCCGACCAATACTATCACATTGTTCACATAATGGTGGAAGTACAATGATATGGAAATTCCGATGAGTTGTTGTTGAGCCCATCAGCGGCATTTTGTCTCCTCCATGATTCATGTTGAACATCCAGCTAGTGTTGGAAATTTGTGTAAGCATTTCTTCAAGCCCCGTTCATGAAGTATATGTTTGGATGAAAGTAGTGACTTCCTCTAAGTTCACGTGCAATCAATGCAAGTTGTCGACGTGGATCCGAGAAAGTTTGTTTTGTTTCCTCTGGAATCATCCCAAGTCGGTTATGCATGTGTGAGTGTATTCTATGGTTTGGTAGATTAATTACCTCCATTCCATATGTATTCCCTAGCACACCAAGCCACTGATTGACTTGTTCAAGAAAAAGGAGTATGTTGTGATAATCCTAGGTCATGCACATGACTTCGTTATGCTCGATGATGGTTCCCAACCAGAACTCGGTAGTGTTTCATTGTAAGACTACTATGTGGTCATGCTTGTCCAGGACAGCATGTTCACATATGTTTAGCAGAACCAGCTCATGTTTTGGAGCATGCTACGGTAGTTCATTTCCTGAGAATCTCGCAACGTCATCTCGTCGAATTGTGTTGCTACATTTCCTTTTCAAGGCATGCTGTCTGAAATATCCCGTTACCAACCAGATCTGAATCTCAGGCAGATATGATGGTTGGAACTTTTCCAAGATCTCTGATGTAGGTCCCGACAAGGTTGATGTTCTGGCCGACACACCTAGCCGGAAGATCTATCATTGTAGTATCTTGATTGACCTATTTGACCATCTTCTCCATAAGGATTTCGTGCAACTTATTCTATAAGTTGTTCCATAGGGGTCCATGTGCTCTCAGTTTCCTTGATTAAGCTATAACCATGCAAACAGTGGAATCACTCTCTACTGTTGAGTTTTTCCCCAGTTACTAGAATCATTCCTAGCATTTGCATTTTTGTTCCCAACCTGTACTGCCTTTGTGCCATTTCACAATGGTCCGCCTTCTCAGTAATTGTTATTCAGGATCATCCTCAAAAGTGGATCTACCACGGGTCTCACCCATTTCCAATGATAAGAAAATTCCTCCATTGCGATGTCTTCAACAAGGTAGTCCACATCATCCATTTTAGCGAGAGTATGTCATTCTTTCGAATTCCTCCAAACGATCAATTGTGAATTGCCTTAGGCTGGTATGAAGAGTTTCAATGATCCTTGTGTCAAAAGTAATTCTTTTTGCCACTTAAGGGGATAGTTCTGTCAGTCACCTTCCGTAAGGTGCCCCGCTCTGATATTAAGGGCAATATATCTCCGCGCTACTCTGAAACTAGTGCACCATCTTCTTCAAGCGTGGAATTGTTGCCTACCAAGTGAATCTTCGTCATCTGTTTCACTCCATTCCTCTGGATGCATGTTTTGCCTCTCAGCTCAAGAGATGTTTCCACGTCTCATTCCATGAGTTGATCTTGAGTGCTCAACCTTCGAGGAGATCGTTTCCTATAGAGTTTCTTTCTGTCGTCATCGTGTTGGATGAAGATCTCGAGAGCAAAGACGTCAAGATCAATATGATGCAACGAATCAACATCTTCAGAAATGCAATGGATCGTGAAGAGTGTGTCAGTTCTGTGTCCCCTCTGTCTTCTTACCTCACGTCTTGAATCTCGGGACGAGATTCTTGTTTAGTGGGGGTGAGCTGTCACAGCCTCAGATTAGCTCTTGTTTGACTTTGCTTGCTCATCATGTCGTCATGTTTATTTCCAAAAGAAACTTAAAAAGGGGATTGTTGAAACCCTAGCACTAAATGAATTCAACTAGGTTCAAATAAACAATACTTTCAATGAACCCAAAATGCCCTTTGAAAATGTTCATGATTTTTGATACAGGTGAAAACCTCTACCAAAAATGATGCCAATATTATTAGGCCATTCTGGATTTTTGAATAACCCATATTGTATTTGAATTGGGGAATTTAAATACTATTAATATTATTAAATGCTCCAACAATTCTGAAAATAGTTAAGGGCCTCTGTAATAACTCATTTAATGCCCACAATTATTTTCAGGATTTAATAAAATGATTTGGGAGCTTGATTGCTATGCCTGGCTCTCGATCAGATCTTACTTGTCCCTAAACCGCCGCCGGGTCGTCCCTTTATATAGAGAGGTTGACGCCCAGCAGCTCTCAGAGTCCCGGCCGGCTCATAAGAGTGTCCGGCTCGGACTCTCAACTATTCTTGCCTTACACTACAAGTTCTATCATAACGGCGGTTGTAACTACGGGCCTTAAGCCGTCTCCGGGTCATAAGCCCATCTTTGGCCCGCCGTCTTCAAGCTTGGCGCCGGGCTTCACGCGATGACCATTATGAGTAACCCGGCCCCTCCGGGCAGGTGACTCTAAGGTTTATATCCTCAACATTAGGCCCCAGGTTGATTTGAGCCGGCTCATGTCAATCTTCAATCCTTTCGATGGAAAATCTCCGGCTTACAATTGTGTAAAGGCTATAACCCGTCGTGACATCATCTTCTAGATTCTGGGTAACCCGCCGTGACGTCATCTTCCATTAAGTCCATTTTTACTCCACCATATCCGCAACGGATCTTATCTTTAATTGCCGTCTCGAAAATCGAGGCGTTTTTATGGCGAGATAACCACGCCGTGGCCTCCTCGTTTCTCGCGCCCACTTATGAGCCTCCCCGTATAAGTAGCCTGGCCCATGAGCCTCCTGCCACTCATTGCCTCCACCTTCTTCTTCCTCTCGCCACTGTGCTGCCGCCCGAGCTCCGTCGCCGCCGCCGCCGCGGGTTTCTTCATCTTCACCAACTCAGGCCGTTGCATCACCCTGACGTGACCAGAGAAACGCGACGGATCTCCGCCGTAACTCCGCACCTGTAAGTCCTTGCACTTCTCCACCGTAGATCCACATTAGGGTTCCACTGTTCTTCGCCGTTCTTCACTGTTCTTCGTAAGTTCCCTGTAGTTCTGCCACTATGGCCATGTTTCGATCCAAGATTAGCAAAGAACTCCTGCAGTAGTTGTTGCTCATCCATTTTAACACTAGTAGATCCCCTTTGTTTGAAAGAAGATCCCATTCTGACTCCATGGACTTCTTCTGCGTCAGTTCTAGGTCTAGAATTTTTTTATCTTTAGCCAACTGTTTGATCCAAAATATTTACTGCGATCTGTGAAACTTGTTTTCACCAGACTTAGTCAAAAATTGCCTCTGCTGAGCTATGGCGCCTTACGTTTCTGGCTCAAAAGAAGCCATGCGCCGTAAATTTTCCGGCTCATTTATGATAAATCCGTAGGCAATTTGAATTACTCACGATAATTGCGACGGCTTAGATAACCCGATGTACTTAACCATATGTCATTAGGCCCCTCTCATAAGCCGCCATTTGAGTATTTAAACTGTAAACATCTGCCGGCTTATAATTGAACTGGACATGTTCCTTTTGTCATAGGCTTCCTCTTTCACAATGCCTCCCAAAGCTCCCAAAGCACCCATTACGTGCAACTGGATGAGGTCCAACGTCACCAACGACACCTTAGTTGAATTCGTAAAGACGGGTTACCTGCCCAAGAAGGATGTCATGTCTTACCATGCCCCTGACCCGTCAGAGGAGAGACCGCAACCAAGGGAGGGTGAGGTAGTGATTTTTGCTGATCACATGAGCCGGGGCTTCGCACCGCCCGGCTCATAATTCTTTAGAGATGTGCTGAATTTCTTTGATCTGCGGCCACAAGACATAGGACCCAACTCTGTGTCAAATATATGCAACTTCCAAGTATTCTGCGAAGTCTATCTTGGAGAAGAGCCCAGCCTGCTGCTCTTCAGAGAGCTTTTTTATCTGAACCGTCAGAACGAGTGTGCCAACGGGCCGAGCCTGGAACTTGGTGGAATCTCCATTCAACGACGGAGAGACTACCTCTTTCCTTATGCTGAGCCGCCAAGCCATCTGAAGGATTGGAACCAGACGTGGTTTTATTGTGAGGACACTTCTCCGGCTGACGAGAGCCCGCTGCCCGGCTTTCGTGCCCTGCGTCTGGAGCCAAATCACTCTCCGCCAGATAAGCTGACTCAAGCCGAGCGCCAACCTCTGATCCCCACCATCAACAAAATTAAGGCTCTCCTGGGAAATGGCCTCAACAGCATTGATCTGGTCCGGGTCTGGATCTCGTGGCGGGTGATCCCCTTGAGCCGCCGCCCCGGCTTAATGTGTGATTACACGGGCCGGAAAGATGACCCCCTGCGACACAGCCGCAACGATCTTCCTGAAGATGTTGTTGACGACATGACCAAGGCCCTCTTGGATGAGAGCTTGGCAGACTGCGGGAGGACCGGCTTAAACCCCTTCTGCAAGACCAACCCGGCCCCAGCGGTAAGCCGCTGATCAGAACATCTTATTTTCTCCTTAGATAGTTTTCATCTGAACCTTAAGAAGGCTTCATTGTATTTTTCAGGCTGATGATAAATTCTGGAAGGTCAAGTATGACCATGAGGCGGCTAAAAAAGCCAGAAAAGCTAAGAAAGCCGCCAGGAGAGCCGCTCCCCGCAAGAAGGGAAGCGGGCCTACTGCCTCAGAGCTGCTTCAACTAAGTAACAGCTCCGAGTCAGAGGTAACCCCTGAACCTGTAAGCTCTTGTTATATTTCTTGTTTATTCCTGTCCACCTTATTGATACTGATCATCAGCAGGATGACACCGGAGCAAGTAACCCGGTGACTGAAGAGGTAATGACACTTTCCTCCGACTCGGAGCCCTTGCCAAGGCTGAAAGTCCGAAGAGTAACCCAGAAAGTAAGATTTTCACATCCTTTAGCTTATCAAGATCCTCAATTTCTTTTGAAGCAACAGATTCATGAGAGCCGGCGGCACACCCGGACCAACAAGGATGCAGACCTCTCCTCCGGCTTACCTGAAGCGTCAAGGAAGCGCCGGACCGAGGTTATCTCCAACTTATATCCTTTTCATCCTTTGGCGGGAGTTATACGTCAACCGCTCAATTCTTCTGATTCAAATTATCCGGAAACTTCACCTTCCTCTGGTGACTCGATGCAATCAAATCTGTCGGCTTTCAAGACCGTACCCGGGTAATGATGATCATCTCTTGTTGTGCTTATCTTTACTCATACTTTTGTACTAACCTTGTGTCCTTTCAGTGCTCAAGCAAAGCTCAGTAAAAGAGCAAAGAAGAATAAGCCGGTCGAAGAGCCGACCGTGACTGAGCCGGAGGTTTCAGCTCAAGAGTCGCCAGCTGCCTCTGCTCCTGAAGCCACCGCTCCAACCGACAAGCCAATCACAGAGACTTCTGCTAACCCGGAAATCTCCAACCCTGCTCAGCCGGCCGATGACCCGGACGTGGTAATTACCCGGACGGAGTTTGTCGAGCCGGGGAGACCCACTGCGCTGGCTAAGTGCTCTGCCAAGGAAGAGTTGCTAGAGCGCCGCAGGGCCAAGCTGGACATCACCAACTATGCTGACTTGAGCATTGGAGAGATCATCTCCGGCTATGTCAATCAGGTGCACAACAGCCGGGACTTGGAGATTGATATGGTGAAGCAGATATAGCAGAAGTGTGAGGTACCACTCTATTGCTTACCGCACAGTCATCTTTACCATACTAGCCCCCAAGTCTACTACTTATGATAAAATATGTTGTAGACTTAATTTCCGGCTTACTTTCATGAACCGGTAATTTTGTAGATAGAAACTTTCGACATGCATTAGCCCCCAAGTGCCAAGTGTCTTTGCTTGGAAAGTGCTTGGGACTTTAAAGTTGCATAATAATTGTTCATACTATAACCCGGAAATTGTGCAGGCTGCTTGCAAGAAATTTGAGGCTGATATCTCAGAGTTGAAGAACCGCCTAAAGACTCAGGCAACTGAGACCCAGAAGGCCAACGCCAAATTTAAATCCAGCATTGCTGCGCAAGAGAAGCTGAAGAAGAAGTTTGTAGCTGAAAGGAAGACTTGGGCCGAAGAGAAGGCTGCTCTGGTAAGCCGGGCCGAACAGGCGGAGAAGGCTCTAACGGAGAGAACCGCCGAACTCTCCGTCTTAAAACGCCATGTGTCACAAATGGTCGCCGCAATCTTCGGTAAGTCCTTCTGCAGGCTTTGAACAAGTTTACAGTCTTTATGTCTCATAACTCCCATCATTGAGAACGGCTTATCTTACTTTGTTAAACAGGTCCCAGAAGCGCCAACCTCAATCAGAACGTGCTGACCAAGCTGAAGGCCGTGTACACCCTGGTGGAGCAACTCTACACCGGGTCACAGCGCGCTTTGGCCGTGGTGGCCCTATCCAATGAGGTTCCGACTCACCTGGCGGAAGTACTTCGCCGGCTTGCCGTTCTTCCTCAGCGTGTCCAAGAGCTGCGACGGGCCTCTGCAAGAGCCGGAGCCATAGCTGCTCTGAGCCGGGCCAAGGCTTTCCTTCCAGAGCTTGACCCGGCTGACATTGCACTTGGTTACCCCAGCTTGAAGGAAGACGGCACCCCCTTCGACCAAAAGGACTTTGCTGCCTGTGTGAAGATCGTGCGCCCGGTGGCTACCCTGATTGGGAATGACACCGATCTGACAAAGTACCAGCCGGGCTACGATGCAGAGAATCAGAGGATCCCAACTCCGCGTTATGAAGCCATCAGCTTAGTCCCGCCGACTCATAAGCACACCTTTGCCCTGGAAATTGACCCGGCCGGGTTAATTGACGGGGAAGCTCAATTTGAAGCTTTGAGCGGCATTTACTGGAAATCGTCAACCTTCCAGGTCTTGGGAACAGCCAGAGGAGCGGAGAGGGATGAGCCGGAAGCTTCGACCCGCCAAGCATCTTGACTCTCTAGGCGGCTTGTTAAACAATGCTTCACCCTTTTGGACTCAGGGAGTCTTGTAATAGAATAGGACCAACATTTTAACCTTGTCATGCCATCGTGCACGTGTTGAATGCTTAAGTCCAGTGAAGTTGCTTCCTTATATTCTTCCGGGTCATAATTGATCATTCATTTTCCTTAAGCTCAAATAGCTGTCTTTAACTATCCTGCATAGAAAACCAAATCACAAGTCTCTAGGCGGCTTACCGCACTGAGAATCATAGTCTCATATATATAACCCGGAATATGAATCTAAGTCACAAAGACTGGTCCTCAATTATGTCCTTGATATAACCGTAATAACACACTTACAGGCCTTCAAGTACACTTCCAGTTTATATAACCCGGATAATAAGGTTGGTACCTCAACTCCGGCTTACCAGTCTTGACAATGCTAACTGTGCGCGGCTAGCATTGTGAATCAAAATTAAGCCGGCGGAATAAGAACCGCCGTGTACACTGTTGATACAACCAGAAGAAGTTGTAAATCTGAAAATCAAAAATTAGGGGCTTCCGGTTCGAATATGACCAGAGACCCATCCCAAAGGGGTTAAGCTAAGATTCGAGCGTGATCATGGAGCCCCCAGTGGGTTTGGCGATGCCGATCAAGAGGGTACCGACAGCTATGTTCTCTTTGGTTCTAATACGACCCATGTTTGAACAGGAAGCCCCCAAATGACCTTAAGAGTTGTTTAACAACGCTGATTCGAATACGATCCACGTCGGTTCCCAAAGGGGGTTGAGCTATGATTCAAATATGATCAAAGAAAATTCCCCAATGAGCTCGGCACTTTGCCAATCAAATGGGTATCGACAGCTATGTTCTCTTTGGTTCGAATACGACCTATGTTTGAACAGGAAGCCCCCAAATGACTATATTGCGTACGGCTAGATTCGAATACGATCATAAGCCGGATCCACCTCTAAGTTACCATGTGATCTTGTAATGGAAACAACACATTTACCTTTGGAGGAGAAAAAAGGACAGAGGTCCTGCTTTATTGCTTATCATAATATATACATGGTTATAGAAATATGTACATTATGAGAGCCGGTGGCTCAAGTGCAATAAGGCCGAAGCTGAGCTATGTTCCACGGCCGACGGGTCTCTTCCTCCGACTTACGTGAATCTTTATGCTCTCGAACGTCAATAAGGTAGTATGACCCGTTGTGCAAGTTCTTGCTGACCACAAAGGGCCCTTCCCAAGGCGGGGATAACTTGTGCGCATCTGTTTGATCTTGGCTGAGCCGGAGCACCAGATCACCTTCCTGGAAGACCCGGGACTTAAGTCGGCGACTGTGATAATGGCGCAGGTCTTGTTGGTAAATCACTGAGCGAGCTGCTGCCACATCATGCTGTTCGTCCAACAAGTCAAGAGCATCTTGGCGCGCCTGTTCATTATCCGCCTCAACATAAGCCGCCACTCGAGGCGAGTCATGACGGATGTCACTGGGGAGGACTGCTTCCGCTCCATAAACCATGAAGAAAGGCGTGTAACCCGTAGACCTGTTAGGAGTAGTATTGATGCTCCATAACACGGAGGGTAACTCCTCCACCCAACAACCCGGCGTCCGTTGCAAAGGGACCAAAAGCCAGGGCTTGATGCCTTTCAGAATCTCCTGATTAGCTCTCTCAGCTTGACCATTGGATTGAGGGTGAACCACTGATGACACATCAAGTCGAATATGCTCTCGTTGACAAAACTCCTCCATGGCGCCCTTGGACAGATTGGTACCATTGTCAGTTATAATGTTGTGTGGAAAGCCAAAGCGAAAGATCACCCTTTTCATGAACTGAACCGCTGTGGCTACGTCACACTTGCTAACTGGCTCTGCTTCAACCCACTTTGTGAATTTGTCAACTGCCACCAAGAGGTGGGTCTTCTTGTCCTTGGACCTTTTAAAAGGCCCAACCATATCGAGCCCCCAGACCGCAAATGGCCAAGTGATTAGTATCATCCGCAGCTCTTGAGCCGGCACATGAGCCCGTCGTGAGAACCTCTGGAAACAGTCACATTTACTGACCAAGTCCTCCGCATCAGCATGAGCCGTCAGCCAATAAAAACCATGACGGAAAGCTTTGGCCACAACGGATTTTGAGCCGGCATGATGGCCACAATCCCCTTCGTGAATCTCACGCAAGATTTCTTGACCTTCCTCAGGGGAGACACAACGCTGGAACGCTCCCGTAACACTACGGCGATGCAGCTCACCATCGATAACAACCATTGACTTAGACCGTCGGGTTATTTGTCTGGCCAAAGTTTCATCCTCAGGAAACTCCCCCGGGTCATGTAAGCCAAGTAAGGCACCGTCCAGTCCGGGGTGATGTGGAGAGCCGCCACCAACTGTGCCTCCGGGTCAGGGACAGCCAAATCTTCCTCTGTAGGTACCTTAACAGAAGGGTTATGCAAGATGTCCAGGAAAGTATTAGGCGGCACCGGCTTTCGCTGAGAGCCCAGCCGGCTCAATGCATCAGCCGCCTCGTTCTTCCTGCGATCGATGTGCTCTACTTGGTAACCCTGAAAGTGTCCAGCAATGGCATCAACTTCACGGCGATAGGCCGCCATGAGAGGGTCCTTGGAATCCCACTTGCCTGATACCTATTGAGCCACTAAGTCTGAGTCACCAAAGCACCTTACCCGGCTCAAGCTCATCTCCTTGGCCATCAGAAGACCATGGAGCAAGGCCTCGTACTCAGCCGCATTGTTAGTGCAAGGAAACATCAATCGTAGCACATAATGAAACTTGTCACCTTTAGGGGAAGCCAATACAACTCCAGCCCCCGAGCCCTCCAATTGCCTGGACCCATCGAAGTGAATAGTCCAATATGTATTATCCGGCTTTTCCTCAGGCACTTGTAGTTCTGTCCAATCATTGATGAAATCCACCAAAGCTTGAGATTTAATAGCAGTGCGTGGCACGTATTTTAGACCGTGAGGCCCAAGTTCTATAGCCCACTTAGCCACTCTCCCTGTAGCCTCTTGGTTTTGGATGATATCTCCAAGGGGGGCAGAACTAATAATAGAGATAGGATGACCCTGAAAATAGTGCTTAAGCTTCCGGCTTGCCATGAATACGCCATAAACAAGCTTCTGCCAATGTGGATACCGCTGTTTAGAATCTATGAGCACTTCGCTGACGTAATAAACCGGCCGCTGAACCGGATGCTCCTTACCCTCTTCCTTGCGCTCCACCACCACAGCCACACCGACGGCCCGTGTGTTAGCAGCTACATACAGCAATAAAGGCTCCTTGTCAACCGGAGCAGCAAGGACTGGGGGCTCTGCCAGCTGTCTCTTCAAATCCTCAAAAGCAGTATTAGCAGCATCATTCCAGACAAAGTCATCAGTTTTCTTCATCAACTGGTACAATGGCATGGCCTTCTCACCCAAACGGCTTATAAACCGGCTTAAAGCAGCGATACGACCCGCCAGGCGCTGGACGTTGTTTATACACACCGGCTTAGCCAGAGAGGTGATTGCCTTGATCTTCTCCGGGTTAGCTTCAATGCCTCTGTTAGAAACCAAAAAACCCAAGAGCTTGCCTGCAGGAACACCAAAAACACACTTGGCCGGGTTAAGCATCATCTTGTAGACCCAGAGATTATCAAAGGTTTCCCTCAGATCATCTATCAAGGTTTCCTTCTCCCTGGACTTAACCACAATATCATCCACATAGGCATGAACACTGCGCCCAATCTGGTTATGAAGACAGTTCTGCACGCAACGCTGATAAGTCGCCTGTGCACTCTTGAGTCCGAAAGGCATAGACACATAGCAGAAGGCTCCAAAGGGAGTGATGAACGCCGTCTTCTCCTGGTCCTTAACTGCCATTTTAATCTGATGGTATCCAGAATAAGCATCCAAGAAACTTAAGCGCTCGCAACCCGCCGTAGCATCAATGATTTGATCAATACGGGGAAGGGCAAAAGGATCAGCCGGACATGCCTTGTTTAAGTCCGTGTAGTCCACACACATCCGCCAGGTGCCATTCTTCTTGAGCACGAGCACCGGGTTAGCTAACCACTCTGGGTGAAAGACTTCAACAATAAACCAGGCCGCCAAGAGCCGGGCCACCTCTTCACCAATGGCTTTCCGCCTCTCTTCATTAAACCGCCGAAGGAATTTCCTGACCGGCTTAAATTTCGGATCAACATTGAGAGTGTGCTCAGCGAGTTCTCTAGGTACACCTGGCATGTCAGAAGGCTTCCATGCAAAGATATCCCTGTTCTCACGGATGAACTCGATGAGTGCGCTTTCCTATTTTGGATCCAGATTGGCACTGATGCTAAACTGCTGAGATGAATCACCTGGAACAAAATCAACAAGTTTAGTCTCATCAGCCGACTTAAATTTCATTGCCGGCTCATGCTCCGTAGTCGGCTTTTTCAGAGAGGTCATATCTGTTGGGTCAACATTGTCCTTGTAAAATTTCAACTCCTCTGTTGCACAAACAGATTCTGCATAAGCCGCATCGCCTTCCTCACACTCCAAGGCCACCTTCCGGCTGCCATGAACCGTAATGATCCCATTGTGACCCGACATCTTGAGCTGTAAATACACGTAACACGGCCGTGCCATGAACTTGGTGTAAGCCGGCCGCCCAAATATGGCATGATACGGAATTCTTATCTTGACCACCTCAAAGGTCAATTTTTCCACCCTGTAGTTGTACTCGTCTCCAAAGGCCACTTCCAACTCAATCTTACCAACTGGATAAGCCGACTTACCAGGCACCACACCATGGAAAATAGTATTGGACTGGCTGAGGTTCTTATCAATCAACCCCATACGACGGGAAGTCTCATAATAGAGGATGTTGATGCTGCTGCCTCCATCCATGAGTACCTTAGTGAATTTATATCCTCCCACCTGAGGAGCCACTACCAGGGCCAAGTGACCCAGATTATCAACCTGGGGAGGGTGATCCTCCCTACTCCACACAATAGGCTGCTCAGACCATCTTAAATAGCGTGGAACCGCCGGCTCAACAGCATTCACAGCCCTCTTATGAAGCTTCTGATCTCGCTTACACAGACTGGTGGTAAACACGTGATACTGTCCACCGTTAAGCTGCTTTGGATTGGTCTGATAACCCCCCTGCTGCTGTTGATGACCCTGGCCAGACTGCTGATTAAAGCCCCCTGGACCGTTCTGAGAATTAGGATTTGAGCCGCCGCCCGGGCCATGAAAACCGCCGGCGCCTGAGCCGCTGCCCGGGCCATTGTTGCCATTAAAGGCATTGGAATTCTTAAAGGCCTTCATGATCGCGCAATCCTTCCATAGATGAGTAGCTGGCTTTTCCCTAGAGCCATGCCTTGGAAAAGGCTCATTCAACAGTTGCTCCAGCGTCGGGCCTGACCCGCCGGCTCGGGGAGGTGGCCTCCCCTTGCGTCGCTGGTTATTACCCTGTGAGCTGGCGTTGGCCACGAACTCTAGGCTGCCGTCGGCCTTACGCTTGCCACCTCCTTGGTTCCCCAGGTTATGCTGAGGACCCTTGCCATTGGCGTTCTTCTTTCCCTTCCCTGTCCTTTCATCATCTGAAGCGGGGTCCTTGGTACTATCAGAGTCGGCGTACTTGACGAGAGCCACCATCAGCGTACCCATATCATTGCAGTCGCGCTTAAGCCGCCCGAGTTTCATCTTCAGGGGCAGGAAACGACAATTCTGCTCCAACATTAAGACTGCAGAGCCGGCATCCATCTTATCAGATGAATGTATGATCTCTTTGACCCGGCGAACCCAATGTGTCGTAGACTCACCCTCCTGCTGTTTACAGTTAGTCATATCCACAATTGACATGGACTGCCTACAGGTATCCTTGAAGTTTTGGATGAAACGGGCTTTCAGCTCAGCCCAAGACCCGATGGAATTCGGTGGTAGCCCTTTCAACCAAGTGCGGGCAGTCCCATCTAACATCATGGTGAAGTACTTGGCCATCGCCGCTTCACTGACCTGCAGCAATTCCATGGCCATCGCCGCTTCACTGACCTGCAGCAATTCCATGGCCATCTCGTAACTCTCGATCCAGGCTCCGGGTTGTAAATCAGCCGTGTAATTAGGCACCTTCCTAGGTCCTTTGAAGTCCTTGGGTAGACGTTCATTGCGGAGAGCCGACACTAAACAAGGGACACCTCCAGTCCTCGTAGGGATACCCACGTCGATGGAAGTCGTCGGATAAGCCGGGGGTGTGTGGTAAGCCGTCAACTGAGGCACCTGCTCCGCTTCTTGCCGCGCTCTGTCTTGGTTTGTTGCGTGAAAGGCTCCGTTATGAGCCAGGCCATGGCCAGGGGGCGGGTCATGGCGTCAGACATTACTTGAGCCGGTCGCTGAGACCATCTGTCTGCTATAACTCGGACTCCGGCCTGGACGAGAGGTTGAGTGGATCCTGTCCCGGCTGTAAGAGTACGCCTCTTGCTGCGCCAGCGCTGTCTGAAGGAGTTCTCTGACCCGGCGGGTTTCAACAGCCGTTGGAGAGTCGCCGTCAATTGGGAGAGCCGCCAGCCGTGTTGCCGCGGCGACCATGTTTTCCAGCGGGTTAGCATAATGACCCGGTGGTATTGGCACATACTGAGGCGGGGCAGGGTTCACCCGGGGTGGCCCCTTCACTTGTGGCTGAATAGGTGTTCCAGCCCCGGGCACTATGATCTCCGACGGTTTACTAGACCCTGCACCTGGCGTGTTGAAGAGGTTTCGAGGATCGTAGACCGGAGGGAGTCGAGATTGGGCCTTTTGATGCCTCCTTCTCATGACCTCATTGGACACGTTCTGATCCATCGTGAGCCGGAAGGACTGCGCATGAATCAACTGAGTCTGGGCGTCGGGAGCCGCCCTCTCCGCAGCCATCCTGATCCCTTTCGCCTCCAGATCCTCCTTGGCTTTCATTAGATCTAACTTTAACTGCGCCACCTCCGCGTCATGCTGAGCTTGATCCGCCGGGTCAACCGTGGCGGTCAACAGGGCCGTCATCTTGTCCGTGAGATCCATCAACACCTGAGCCGGCGAGGGTACCGGGTTTCCTGACCCCGCGGCCGGGTTCTGAATAGGCTGTGCACCGGCCATGAAGATTCCAACCTGGCTCGACGCGGCTCAAAAGGGTCCGGAATACTGTCACCATCGGAACAACCCCTGAGCCTGCCATCTTGAATCTGATACAACGAGTTTGACTCATCTGTGGACGACTCGCCATCAAAACAAGCGGCCGTCTCATCACCAGACCCAGATCCATCAGAGAGCCCTCCATGGACACATCCCACAAAAGCATGGTTCAAGGCAGGTAGGGCCTGGGCGGGTCGCGCGCGCTGAGCCGTCTCGATGAGATCGGCGCAGAAATCCGGCTGAGGGCCCGGCTCACCAATCTTGCCAATGAAGACATGAATTCCGCCGAAGGGGACCCGGTACCCGTACTCAATTGAGCCGGCGTCGGGGCCCCAGTTTAAAATTGTCGATGTAGAGCTTGCCGCGACGACTCTTGGTCATCCGGCCCATAGCGTATCCCTTGAGCCCTTCGAAGCTGCCCTTCAAGAACTCAAATCCACCGTCCGCTGGCCCCACGGTGGGCGCCAACTGTCGTGGAATTGTCACGGCAGATGTCCTCGAGCTAGGACTTAGTCGTGGAACCATCGCAGCTAGGAAGCTTGAAGGGGTTAAACGGGACAAGGAACACGAGGGTTATACTGGTTCGGCCCCTTACGGTGAAGGTAAAAGCCTACGTCCAGTTGAGGTGGTATTGATTAGGGTTTCGATGGTCAGGGAGCTTGATTGCTATGCCTGGCTCTCGATCAGATCTAACTTGTCCCTAAACCGCCGCCGGGTCGTCCCTTTATATAGAGAGGTTGACTCCTAGCAGCTCTCAGAGTCCCGGCCGGCTCATAAGAGTGTCCGGCTCGAACTCTCAACTATTCTTGCCTTACACTACAAGTTCTATCATAACGGCGGTTGTAACTACGGGCCTTAAGCCGTCTCCGGGTCTTAAGCCCATCTTTGGCCCGCCGTCTTCAAGCTTGGCTCCGGGCTTCACGCGATGACCATTATGAGTAACCAGGCCCCTCCGGGTGGGTGACTCTAAGGTTTATATCCTCAACATTCAATGATGTTGCTTCTAGTAGTTCTCTTGATTCCACTAATGATTCTCTTAGCCAAGTTACACTTGTTCAAGAAAATAGCTTATTGAAGGGAATTATAGAAAAAGGTGTCTACAAGAGCCTTGCCGGGAGTAAGCAATTTGAGGAAATTGTCCGCAAGCAAGGAAGGCACCGGAAGAATCAAGGTGTTGGTTTTGAACGAAAGTTCAATGCCAATGGAGTTGAGTGGGAACAAGATAAATACCCCAAGACGAAGTTTATTCCTCAACAAGAGAAGTATGATCCTACTTCTTTCCAAGGGACACAAGCTCAAGATGATCTTCCACCACAAGACCACAAGCAAAAAGGCAAGGACATGCTTCAAGAGGAGATTGATGCATTTGAAGAAGCTCCTAAGGCCTTGGTCAAGTGGGTCCCCAAGACTACATCAAGTTCTACTACGTCAAGTACGACTACAACTCCAAGGATTCCCATCAAGATGATGTGGATCCCGAAGAAGAAGAACTAGAGAGTTCTTGAGGGTGACTCTGCCAACATACTTCACTCATATCATTTTGGCGAGGACAAGTGCAAACAACTTCCACATATTGCACTAGTTCAAGGAGTCACAAACCCTCTTGTTGGTAAGACAAGGGACAAGGTAACCTAATACTTTCATGGACATCATCTTATGTATACTTCACTCTATGTCTATGGCCTTGTCTGTTCCTTGTGGGACTAACCCGTGTAGGTATTAAAAGTGCAACTCACTCCAATGGATTGCTCCAAATGATCTACATCAACATTGAACATCCACATCTTCAACATCTACATGAAGTCATCATCGACAAAACCCAAGGTTAGTTCATCCCTCTTAGGAGGGACATCACATCTAGGGGAGCTTTACTCTAATCAATTGAGCTAAAGCAACTCTAATGATGTGAGCATAACAATGCTTCATGTAAAAGTGGTAACCCCACTTGTGCTTAAACGATGACTATGACATATGATCAAATGTTCTCATTTGAATCCTAAGTCAATATACTCATATATAGATGACCTAGTTGTCGGATTTCGTGTCCCGGCAAAACCCTTAAGGTTCGAATACTGGGGTGCGCACGAAGATCACTCTCCCCCTAGCTCGCACGCTCGCCGCAATCTCAGAGCTCAACACGTCGAACCCGAAGGACAAGGGACACAAGGGTTTATACTGGTTCAGGCCACCGATGTGGTGTAATACCCTACTCCAGTGTGGTGTGGTGGATTGCCTCTTGGGCTGAGGATGAACAAGTACAAGGGAAGAACAGCCTCCTGAGGACAGGTGTTCTTGAGCCCGGTGAACAAGTACAAGGGAAGATCAGTTGCATCCTTCTGTGGTGGCTAGTCCTATTTATAGAGGCCCTGGTCCTCTTCCAAAATGTAGGCGGGAAGGGATCCAACAACGGCCAAATTTGAAGGGAGACAACTAGTACAAGTTATCCTGACTAAAGGTGGTCTTCGCCTGCCAAAGGCTCTGGTGGTGACACCGTCCTGGGCTCCACGGTGACCTCCGTCCTGCCGTCTTGCTGGTCTTGGTCTTGTTGCAACGATATGGAAACCTTTGCCTGATGCCTCGGGACTCCTTGCCTGCGCTTGCCTCTTTAGCACCAAAGAGGAAACGAGTACACTGCGCGCGCTGGTGCCCGCCTGGCCTTGGTCATCACGGCTCACGTCACGGGAACCTCACGAGGTGCCCCTCGCCTTGATCTCTCTGCCTCTCGCGAGCCAGCCTAGTGAGGCCACCCCCGAGGAGGTCTTGTGTCGTCCGCCTCGCGAGGCTTGGCCCCTCGCGAGGGTCTTGAGCGTTGTTGGTGAAGATGGGCCATACAGGGCCGCTGGTGGAGCCACGCCATGTGTCACAGGCAGGCAAGTCTGGGGACCCCCATTCCCAGGATGCCGACAGTAACCCCCGGGCCCAAGGTGCGCTCAGACTTGGCTTTGAGGGGAAGCCAAGGGCTAAGTGCGGAGCGCTGCCAGCCCCAACAGCCTGCGGCCTTGATTGACGCGTGGCGACTGACGAGACGTGGGCGTCTTCGCTTCCCCACACTGCCTCGGCAACTGCCCGAATTAATGAGTCCCTGGTACATGCAGAGAAAAACCATCATTACCTGTGATCGTGGGGGTCGCCGGTTGGCCTTCTCCTGCTATAAATGAGGAGTGGGGGCGGAGCCCCCGTCGCCCATCTCTCCCCATTCTGCTTGCTTCTTCTTCCTTGCTTCGTTGCTAGCAGCGACACCCATGGTGCCGATATGGAGATTCTCGGCCGTAGAGAAGGGAAAAGCCCCCCCCCCCCGACGAGCCAGGGCCACTTCCGCCAGAGAAGAGGCTGGCCCACCGCCGTGACGTAGTCGTGAGGCTGGAGGTGTCGAGGCCTTGGTATGAGCGGCCTCCCCATGGGTATTCGCTGCCTTTGTACGCCTAGGCCAAGGGCTCTGGAGGAGGAGGCGGCGACCAACACCGTCCGCGCCATGGCCGTGGTCGCCGCGCCGTGGTGGCGCGCGACGTCTCCCCAGGAACCCACCCCGAGGGCTTCTCACGCGAGCTGGTGATGTGGGAGGCGATGCCTCCGAGCACTTGGATTCGCTTCCCGCAGTTCTTCTCTGCTGAGATACCGCCGAGGGGTCCCCTTGAGCTATGGCTGTAGCACGCCGAGTCCGATGCCCCGGCGACAGGGGCGGAGGTCGAGGTCGTCTCCCCGGGCAAGATCTTCATGACCCACGGCTGGGGTGAGGTCGCCCGAGTTTGCCGCACGAAGGGCGCCCTCGCCATCCACATTGAATACGACAGTGCCTCCATGATGTTCTTCAAGGTCTTGGACGAGGAAGGCCGTCGCCTGGAGTGCTGCCCTGGAGGGGGTCGTCGGGACGGCAAAGCGGCAGGAGCCAGGCCTGCCACTGGCCTCGCGAGCGGTTCCTCCAGCAGCAGCGGTGGCGCTTGGGAGTCCAGCGACTCTCCCGAGCCCTACGAGACTCCGGAGACGAGCGATGACAGCTACGTGCCCCCGAGCTCTCGCCGTGCCCGGAGCATGGCCGCAGCGTCCGGCAGCCGCCGTCACTGATCTGGATGGGGTTGGCGCCGGCCGCCCGTGGCCCACCGTTGATGATGGCGTCGGCGGTGTTGGCGCATGTAGATAGGGCTTCCTAGAAAACTTCTTCTTTTGTTCCCTACGAGGAGTCGAGACGGACCCCATGGGGGCGTGTAAAGGGTCTGTAATGCCTTTTGTTGATATCATCCCTATTATGAATATTTTCGAATGCATGTCCTGCTCCGGCTTGGTCTCCCCTTTCCTACCCTGCAGTAGCTTGGTGCTCTACGCCGATAGGTCTCGGTCCCTAGGCAGGCAGCAGCCGTCGCTGGTATGCCAGGTCGCGATGCTGTGGTCAAGGCCAGGAGGTGAGCGGCCCGAGGTCCAGTAAGAGCTCCTGAGGCGCGATGCTCAAGAGGTCCCATTTAGCATGCAAGCAGCTACCTGATGGTTGGAAAGGGAGGCGACGTCGCCGTAACAGGGCTGCAAGAGATGGGAATCCTATGCCGCAGCGCTCGGCTGACCCGGGTGCGAATCTTATCTTAGCGGTCCAGAGCCGACTCCTTGTGCAGCGCCAGACTCGTGCATCGATGGCGATAGTGTAGCCAGGTTAGGCCCGCGCGAGCCTCCCCCTCTTTCACACGCTCTTCTGTGTGCTCCACATCCTCGGGTCCCGGCCCTCGAGCGAGCTCAGCCGTCGCTGGTATGCCAGGTCATGATGCCGTGGTCAAGTCCAGGGGGTGAGGGCTGGAGAGCCAGTAAGAGCTCCTAATTCGCGATGCTCAGGAGCCCCCCTTTAACGCTCAAGCAAATCGCATGGGAAAAGGAGGGACCCGCGGTGCCACCTGCTGTCGCCCCCGGGGGGTTCTTGCAGTGTTAGCGCGAGGAGGGGTATGAATTGCAACCACGCTTGCCGGTCTGACACTGGTCGTTCCACAATAAGATGAAGGCACTGAGGGCCTGGTGAGGTGACATGCGCAGGCGTGCCGCGAGCGAGAGCTGACCGCTCAGATTTGTCAGCGTTGCAGGGACGGACCCGAGCACAAGCGTCGTGCCAGCATGAATAGCCCTCGTTGTGGGATGAGCAAGGGGCCGATCGACGACGCGGGAGGCCGTGGTGAGTGGTAATCAAGCAAGTGATGACTATGAACAACTCATGCATGGGAACCAGCTAGCTTAGATAAATGTGAGAACGATACGTGCCACTGGGACGGACCCGAGCTGCCTGGGGATGATGCAGCCCGAGGGGCGCCCGAAGTAGAGTAAGCTAAAGATGCAAAAGGATACACGCCGCAGGGACAGGCCCGTGCGACCTGGGAATCGTGCTGCCTGAGGGGCGCTCCCAGCTGAATAAACTTCGAAAATGTCACCTGGTTATGTTGTCGAGGGGGTGTTGGGGTAGCCGAAGACGCGTGATGAAGGGGCTGCTCCGCATGAGCCGCCCGGGCCCTGAACCTTTGGAGGCTCTGGGGGCTCGGGCGGTTCCTTGAGGACCGTCTCCATCTCCTCCAGGACTGCATGATGCCTGGCCTCCGGAGATGCCAGGGTGCTCCGTAGATGTCGCTGGTAGGTGGCCGCCATGTTAAGCAAGCCAAATGGCATGCAAACGTAACTGTGAGGTGGGCCCTCGCAGCGCCCAACGCGCGAAGGCCAGAAATGCTCCTGAGACGCAGCTCTATTGAGCCCTGGAATGTCGATCCAGACGCGCGGCCCGCCATCCTCGCCAGGATGGGGAGCTGCGCCGGGTGGGCGGCGGTCGCCGCGCATGGTCCTTGCTTCTTGAAGCACCTGGGTGGCCTTGACGATGAACTCCTGAGCGGCGGGCGCTCCTCGCCCAGTTCCCTCCTAAGGGAAACATGCCGCGAAGCACGCCTCCACGTGGTGCCCAAGCGCCTCCCTCGTGATGTTGGCTAGGTCTGAGGCCCTCCAGAAAAGAGCCCCCGAGCCTTGCCCGAGGAGGGCGCCGGGTGCGCCTTCCTATGCAAGGGAAGGAGGCGCTGCTGGAGACGCCGCTCTCCTGAGGTCCTGTGTGGAGTAGTTGCTTCTTCTTCTTGGGGATGGCCTCAGGAGGGTACTGGATGCTCTTCGATTGCTGCGGCTTGGAAGGCGCGCTCCAGGGAGCACATCTCATCTCTTTCTTCGCAGGGGACCGTGATGATTCCGCCGCTTACTGGCATCTTGAGGACGTTGTACGGCAGATGTCGTACGCCGTGGTGGGTCACTGCCATGAACTTGGCTAATGCTGGGTTGGGTACCCAAGGTTGGCATTGTACGGCAGACGGATGTGGGCAACGTCGAAGTCGATGAGCTCGGTGCAGTAGTTGTCGCGCTGGCCAAAGGTGACAGGGGGGTGGACTTGCCCTATCGGGGTGGTGGAGCCGTCGATCACTCCTGAGAAGGGCTTGGTAGGCTGTAGCTGATCATATGGCACTTGGAGGCTATCGAATGTCTCGATGGATAGGACGTTAAGCCCTACACCGCCGTCGATGAGGGTCTTGGTGACTTGGACGTTGCTGATGACGGGCGAGCACAGCATCTGGAGAGCACCGGCGGTCGCTGCACACTTGAGCTGGTCTGACGAGCTGAAGGTGATGGCGCACTTGGACCACCCGAGCGGGCGCGTGGCCTCGAGCCTGGGAAGAGCCGCGTTCACCTCGCGAGCAAACTGCTTGAAGATGCGCTAGGATGCTGGGGCCTGAGCTCCGCCCAAGATGCAGGCGATAGCGCGTGGTTCCTCGAAGCCCCCAGCCCCCTCGTCCTGATGGTGGTCGTCGTTCCTTCTTGGCGGTGGCTGCAGTGGAGGGAGGCCAGCATTGCCCTGAGGGCGGTCCTCGTGAGGCCGGTCCCTCCATGCACCCTCACGAGGCTGGTCCTGCGAGCGGTCCTCACGAGGTCAGTCGCGCCACTCCTGGCGGGGGCTGTGGTCGTCCCAGCGTCCTCCACCTCGTCCTCCTACTCGGCCGTAGCCCCGGTCGTTGCGCTCGGGGCGTCGACCGAAGCGTCCATCTCGAATGGCCCTGAGCTCTTGACAATCGTTAGTGTTGTGGCTGTGTACATTGTGGAAGGCGCAGAACGGATGGCTGCTCTTGGACGACTCGGGGTGGTCCCGGCCGCGCTTCGTGTATGGCTCCGCTGCGAGTACGGCCACCCCCTTGCGCTTCACGTCCCTGGCCTTGGCTTTCTTCTCATCTGGTTCGGTAGCAGGGAGCTCGAGGAGGGAAAGGCGCCCTTCCTCAGCTCTTGCGTACTTGGTTGCCATGTTGAATAGCTCTAGAGCCGTGCATAGCTCCTCGTGGATGGCGAGCTCCTCCTTCATCTTGACGTCGCGGACGCCATCGGAAAATGCTGAAATGATGGCCTCGTCCGTCACCTTCGGGATCTTGATGCGAACGCTGTTGAAGCGCCGGATGTACTTCTGCAAGGTCTCTCCTGGCTGGTGCTTGATGCGGCGCAGGTCGCCCACGGCCGGAGGGTGGTCGCCACTGCCCTGGAAGTTGGCAACGAAGCGATCGCGCATCTCACCTCAGAAAGAGATCGACCCTAGGGGCAAGTTCAGGAGCCACGAGCGTGCGCCATCCTTGAGAGCCATGGGGAACTAGTTCGCCATGACTTTCTCGTCGCCGTTGGCCGCCTCGATGCTCAGCTCGTAGAGTTGCAAGAACTCTGCAAGGTCGGGGGTGCCGTCGTAGCGAGGAGGCAGGTCTGGCTGAACTTGCCGGGCCAGACGACGCTACGTAGCTCTGGAGTGAAGGCGCGGTAGCCTGCTGTGGCCACCGGGGCCCTTTGCAGAGGCGGAGCCTGCCCTTGATGATGTCCGCGCACCGCCACCGCAGGCAGCATGCGGTCTTGTCATGCTAACGCTGGGAGCACGGGAGCGTTTTCTTACGGCCGGGGAACTTCTTGGCAGCTTCCTTCATCTCGCACGGGCGCCGAGCTTGGTGGGTCAAGACGGGGGGCCGCGCGCCTTGGCGCCAGGGCACTGTCTTGGTGCGGAGGTGGCGGAGGCGCCCCATGGACTACGTCACCCGTGGCTGGACGAGGGCGTGGTAGCAATAGAGACGGGACAGGAGATCACCCAGTGGCGCTGACGAGCTCGGCGATGTGGTCCAGCCAGTCCTCATAGAGGTCGTCGACTGGGCGGTAGCGCAGGAGCTCGCGTGCCATGAGAAGCACGGCCCGCGCATCTGTCGGTGCACGATGAGCGTGATACGATGAGCCGGCCGGAGTTAGCGATGGAGTGGCGGTGCGGCCGAATCGCCACACAGAGGGGTGTAGCGAGGACGCTTGCTGCTCATTTCCTGCCGGGCCAGTGGCAGCGTTGGCGGCGGGTGATGGAGAACGACGAGGAGGCCCACCGACAGGAGCCGTCTGAGCGACACGGGCGGCGAGGGTGGCCCGCCGCTCGACGCGCGTCTGCCATGGATGTGGTGGCTAGTCCTATTTATAGAGGCCCTGGTCCTCTTCCCAAATGTAGGCGGTAAGGGATCGAACAACGGCCAAATTTGAAGGGAGACAACCCGTACAAGTTATCCTGACTAAAGGTGGTCTTCGCCTGCCAAAGGCTCTGGTGGTGATGCCGTCCTGGGCTCCACGGTGACCTCCGTCCTGCCGTCCTGCTGGTCTTGGTCTTGTTGCAACGATATGGAAACCTTTGCATAATGCCTCGGGACTCCTCGCTTGCGCTTGCCTCTTTAGCACCAAAGAGGAAACAAGTACATTGCGCGCACTGGCGCCCGCCTGGCCTTGGTCCTCATGTTTCACGTCATGGGAACCTCACGAGGTGCCCCTCGCCTTGATCTCTCCACCCCTCGCGAGCCAGCCTAGTGAGGCCGCCCCCGAGGAGGTCTTGTGTCGTCCGCCTCGCGAGGCTTGGCCCCTCGCGAGGGTCTTGAGCGTTGCTGGTGAAGATGGGCCGTATAGGGCTGCTGGTGGAGACACGTCGTGGGCCGCAGGCAGGCAAGTCTGGGGACCCCTGTTCCTAGGACGCCGACACTAGTCATCACCAATTTCTTGATAGATTCTAGAGTGTTTGTGCAAGCTTTGTCACATATTTCATTTGCCATTTTATTGTGTGAGCATGTTGATTGCATATTTTAGTCATTCGAGGACATCCACTTGTTGCTTTGATTGATTGGCTTCTTTTCTTTTGCCAAGTGGATGGACAAGAATGCCTAAGAACTTCCCGTAGCTATCTATGCTTTTCTCGTCCCAAACTCTATTCATGCTACATCACAAAGTTTGATCAAGTCAGATTCAAACCACTCTGTGTGAGGAGCACTCGGAGTCCGTCATAGACTTAAACTTCCAAAACCTCTTTGTGCATTTCGGTATGACCGATTCATCCATTTCGGTCACACCGAGTTCACTGAGTTGATCTCGGTTTTCAATCTCGGTGCAACCGATTAGAACCATTCGGTCACACCGACAGGGTCAGGATATATATACCCACGGGTGAGATTTTGGAAATTTCTTCAAACCTCCTCAGCCCGCGCATGTCCTGCTCTGCCGCCTCGGGTCTCCAGATCTTCTCCTCGTCGCCAGCGACCTCCCGCCGCTGGTTTCCGTCGCTGTCAATGGGATTCTGCCCCTCCGTTGTCGCCGTAGCGAACTCACCGCCGAGCTAGGGTATGAGTTCGATCATTTGTGCTATTTCCTTACTCCGATTCGTAGCACATTGCTTTGCCATGATCTTTACCAAATATGAAATCAATCTTGTCGACGTCCTGGGAACGTGGGTACCCAGACTCGCCTGCCTGCGGCCCAGGGCATGGCTTCTCTAACGGCCTGGTACGACCCATCTTCATCAGCAAACGCACAAGACCTTCGCGAGGGGCCAAGCCTCGCGAGGCGGACGACACAAGACCTCCTCAGGGGCAGCCTCACTAGGCTGGCTCGCGAGGAGCGGAGAGATCAAGGCGAGGGGCTCCTCGTGAGGTTGCCGTGACATGAGCCATGACGACCAAGGCCAGGCAGGCGCCAGCGGGCGCAGAGTAATGGTTTCCTCTTTGGTGCTAAAGGGGCAGGTGCGGGCGAGGAGTCCCGAGGCATCAGACAAAGGTTTCCATATCGGTGCAATGAGACCAAGACCAGCACGATGGCAGGACGGAGGGATCGCGGAGCCCACGACGGCGTCACCACCAGAGCCTTTGGCAGGCGAAGACCACCTTTTGTCAGGATAGCTTGTACTAGCTGTCCCCCTTCAAATTGGCCGTTGTGGGATCCCTTCCCGCCTAAACATTTGGGAAGAGGACCAGGGCCTCTATAAATAGGACTAGCCACCACCATAGAGAGGGGATCTGGGGACTCACCTGATCAGAGACTAAACTGATCTTGGATCACCCAGACCATCTTGACACGCAGAAGCTCCTCGAGCTCAAGAACATCTCTCCTCAGGAGGCTGTTCTTCCCTTGTACTTGTTCATCCCCAGCCTATAAGGCAATCCACGACACCACACTAGAGTAGGGTATTACACCACATCGATGGCCCAAACCAGTATAAACTCTTGTGTCCCTTGTTCTTTGGGTTCAGCGAGCTTGGCTTTGAGATCGTTGCGAGAGTGCGAGCTAGGGGGAGAGAGATCTTCGTGCACACCCCAGTGATTGAACCTCAAGGGTTTGCCGGAACCTGTAATCCGACATTTGGTGCGCCAGGTCGGGGTGCGCTGAAGCTTTTCTCCCGTCGATCCGCGCTCCACTTCTCCACCGCGTCCATGGCGGACGCATGCCGAGCCCGCGCTGAGCGTTGGGCCACCCTGGCCACTCGTGTCGCTCAGACAACTCCTGTCGGCGGGCCTCCCCATCGTTCTCCATCCCCCGCCGCCAACGCCGCCACCGGCCCAGCGGGAAATGAGCAGCAAGCATCATCGCTGCACCCCTCTGTGCGACGGGATGGCCGCACCGCCACCCCGTCGTTGACTCTTGCCGGCTCATCGTCCCACGCTCGTCGCGCGCCCACGGACGCGCAGGCCGCACTGCTCATGGCACGCGAGCTCCTGCGCTACCGTCCGGTCGACGATCTCTATGAGGACTGGCTGGACCGCATGGCCGAGCTCGTCAGCGCTGCTGGGGGCTCCCCTGTACCATCTCTCTCACTTCCTCACCCTCCTCCAGCCGCGGGCGACGTAGCTCACGGGACGCCTCCACCACCTCCGCACCAAGACGGCGTCCTAGCCCCAAGACGCGCGGCCCCTCAGCGCGACCCACCGTGCCGGGTGCCTACGCACGAAGAAGGAAGCTACCAAGAAGTCGCTCGACCACGAGAAAATGCTCCTGCACTCCCGGTGCCACCACGTCAAGATCACATGCCGCCTGCGGCGGGGATGCGTGGACATCAGGATCAGGCTCCGCCCCTGCGACGGGCCCCGGTGGCCACAGCAGGCTATTGGGCCTTTACTTCGGAGCTGCGTAATGTCGTCTAGCCAGGAAAGTTCAAGCCGGACCTGCCCCCGCGCTACAATGGCACCCCCGACCATGCGGAGTTCTTGCAGCTCTACGAGCTGAGCATCAAGGCGGCCAACGGCGACGAGAAAGTCATGGTGAACTGGTTTCCCATGGCTCTCAAGAATGGTGCTCGCTCGTGGCTCCTAAATTTGCCCCCGGGATCGATCTCCTCTTGGGGTGAGATGTGCGACCGCTTCGTCGCCAACTACCAGGGCACTCGCGACCGCCCGCCGGCTGTGGGTGACATACACCGCATCAACCAGTAGCCAGGAGAGACCCTGCAGAAGTACATCCAATGCTTCAACAGGGTTCACCTCAAGATCCCCAAGGTGACGGACGAGACCATCATTTCAGCGTTCTCTCATGGCGTCCGCGACGTTAAGATGAAGGAGGAGCTCGCCATCCACGAGGTGTTATGCACGGCTCTGGAGATGTTCAACATGGCGACCAAGTGCGCAAGAGCTGAGGAGGGGCGCCTCTCCCTCCTCGAGCTCCCTGTTGCCGACCCAGAAGAGAAGAAAGACAAGGCCAAGGACCTGAAGCGCAAGGGAGTAGCCGTACTCGCGGCGGAGCCGAACACGAAGCGCGGCCGGGACCACCCCGAGTCGTCCAAGAGCAGCCGTCCATTCTGCACCTTCCACAACGTGCACAACCATAACACCAGCGACTGCCAAGAGCTTAGGGCCATTCGAGACGGACGCTTCAGTCGACGCCCCGAGTGCATCGACCGGGGTACGGCCGAGGAGGGGGGTGAATTGGAGGACGCTGGGATGACCGCGGCCCTAGTCAGGAGTGGCGCGACCGGCTCCGCGAGGACCATTGGCAGGACCAGCTTCGCGAGGGCGCTTGGAGGGACCAGCCTCGCGAGGGCGCTTGGAGGGACCAGCCTCGTGAGGACCGTCCTCAGGGCAATGCTGGCTCCCTCCGTTGCCGCCATAGACAAGAAGGAACGATGACCATCATCAGGACGAGGGGGCTGGGAGCTTCCACGAGCCGCGTGCTATCGCCTACATCTTGGGCGGTGCTCAGGCCCCAGCTTCTCAGCGCATCTTCAAGCAGTTTTCTCCTGAGGTGAACATGGCGCTTCCCAGGCTCGAGGCCACGCGCCCGCTCAGGTGGTCCAAGTGCACCATCACTTTCATCTCGTCGGACTAGCTCAAGGGCGCGGCTACTGCCGGCACCCTCCCTATGCTTTGCTCGCCCGTCATCAGCAACGTCCAAGTCACCAAGACCCTCATCGATGGCGGCGTAGGGCTCAATGTCCCTGTCGGTGTGGAACGACACCTATGGGATCACAAGAATCCCTACTACGGTTGCTGGGGCGCAGGGTTGCAAGAAGAGTAGGATTAGTAATCAGCACAAGGGTCGTTTACCCAGGTTCGGGCCGCGAGGATGCGTAAAACCCTAGTCCATCTATGGTGGCTATATTTCAGAGAGTTCTTGAGCTCTCGAACTAGCTATGGTGGGTGCCTGGTTTCAAAGAGCTAAATCCCTCTCCAGTATGCCTTGGGCCTCCTTTTATAGTCGAAAGGGCTGCCACAGTGGCACACAGGAGGTGGAAAGGCCTACAGTGCCGCGAGCTTATCGCTCGTATTACAGGACAAGACACATTTAATGCATTGCTTAGGTGTCCCTTTGCGTTATTGCGGACGGGAACGAGGCCCGTCCCGTCCGTCGCCGCTCCTTCTTGCTTCGACACGCACCCTGGTCAGTGATGCATGCGGCGCCATGTAGGCAGGCAGGTAGCTGAGGTGGCGCGGTGGTAGGGCCTTCACGAAGATATGCATGCCACCACGCAAGCACCTGCTGAGTTGGCCTGGAAGCTACATGTTGCCATGCAGGTGCCTGCCCAGCTGGTTGGGCTGGCAGGCGCATGCGAACGGCGGTGGAGACTTGGCTGGTGCGGGTCTAGAGGTGGCCCTGCTAGCGCCCTTGGCGAGGGCCTTGCCGGGTGGCCCAACAAGGGCCTCGCCGTGGCATGCTGCTGTCCCCGGCAAGGATCTTGCCGGGGGTCTTGTGGCTCCCCTCACCTTTTAATCCTCATCTGATCTTGAATATTCCTTGTCTTCACAAAGATCTACATGCCACCATGGAGGTGCCTCCCGAGCCCTGGCCCAACGTGGTTGATGGTGTTGGAGACCGTGGGCTCAAGGGTGGTGCGCTCCGCTGGTGTTGGACGAGCCGCCCCGACAAGGGCCTTGCCGGGGGAACCTGCTTCGTCTCTCTGCTCTTTTGTGGTCTCGGCCTTAGCGTTGCTCTGGCTGTCTTCGGCTTCGGTTTTACCTCCGTTGACCTCCCCTGTTCTGCTTGGTGCGGCCGTGGGCGCGGCTCCGACTGTCCGTGCACAGGTAAAGGGGTACAAAGGTGTGCCCCTTCTTTTGTACACCGACAGGAGCCCCCAGGGCTGGGTCACACATAATCGTGACACGTTGTTGGGCCAGGCCCAAAACGGTGCGCGGGCAGGAGGGGCGGTTTTTACCGCGGTAAAACTTTTCGCGCGCTGCGCTTCCCCACGACCCGCGTTGAATGCGCGACGTGGAGGGCTGCGCGTGACGTGGGCGGCATGTGTGGGGCGGTTCCCGCACGCATGCGTCACATCGCAGTAAATGCGCAGCGCGACCCGCACCTTCCCCATAAAAAGGGATAACCGCGAGCGCACTGTTCATTTACCCTTCGCGCAATCCCAATCTCAGAAGCCTCCGTTCGTCCTCCTCTTCTTCCCTAAGCTTTGCTCTTGCTCGTCGCCGCCGCGTTCCCGCCGTCCTCTGTTTTTCCCCCCTGCCCCAGCCGCCATGGTGCCCAAATCCACCAAGGGCAAGGGAGTGGCCAAGGATGCCGGAGCGACGGAGCCGCCGGAGAGTGCGCTGGCGGTGCAGCGGACGCAGTCCACCTACTTCCCCTCGACAGTTGATGTGTTCGAGCTCCGGGATGCCTTCAAGCCCGTGTGGGGGTGAAGACGGGGGGACAGAGGATGGGGCACCCAGCCACGCGCGTCATCCCTGCCAACTGCGCCGAGGCTGCCCCTAATCGGTACCCTTTCTTTGTCGACTATTTCTCCTACGGGCTTTGTCCTCCCTTCTCCGATTTCTTCAGCGATGTCATGCACACCTACAGCTTCCACCTGTTGGATTTTACTCCAAATGCTGTGGCATGCATGGCTCTTTTCGCGCACCTCTGCGAGAGCTTCGCCGGGGTGCATCCCAACATGGCGCTCTTCTGCCACTATTTCTCCCCTCGGATCCAACCGGGGGGGGCATCTCTGGTTGCATCACATGGATCCCCGGGTCCAAGGGGGCGTACCCGGAGGGCGCCATGAAGGAGAGGTGGGAAGAATGGCGGGGCCGGTGGTGCTGGATCGAGGAGAAAGACCCGCCAGCATTCTGCAAGGCTCACCGAGGCTGGGCTCACCCTCGAGATGATCGGGGCGGACTTCATCCGCCACCGCATCGCTCCACTGCACGACAAGGGGTGGCCGGCCTGGCTCTTCACGAACGCCGCCGACATCATGCGGCTTCGCCCCGGCCTCGACCACAACTTCAAAGTGATGGGGCATGGCAACTTCTGCCAGCGGCTTTTTCAGCTCGATGTGGGCCATGACGGCGAGGTCGAGCGGACCGGCAAGGCTGCGACGGCCGCCGCGAAGGCCGGCAAGGTCGCTAAGGGGCCTTTATTCCGGTTGCCGGCAGGAGTGGTCCCGCTGAGCAACAACTCGCGCCAGACCGACATCATCGCCATGATGCCGCTCTGCAACGCGCATGGCCCTGACCCGAGCTGGGTCGAGCCAGAAGACATCCAGGTGCACCAATTGTTCGACTCCTTGCACGAGGGGTACATCACCGACGAGCCGCGGCTCATCCAGGACACGACCCAGGCGGAGTTGGACTACATCGCTGCCAGGGCGATGGAGGCAAACCTCGCCGAGGAGGCCGGCAGCGCTGGTGGCGTGGAGGACAAGGTCTTGGCGGCCGCGGAGGAGGAGCTCGCCCGGTGGGCGGAGGCCGCTGGGGAGGCCAGCAGCGCCGGCACCGGGGCTCCTCTTGTCGAAGACGCGGCCGACGAGTCGTCGGAGGAAGAGGCCGAGGAGGAGGATGAGGTCGTGGTCGTCGATCCTCCAGCCACGGGGAGAGGACGGGTCCTGCGGCAGGCCACCTCCGGCGAGCCGGTCCGGCCTGGCAGGGCCCTGCAGCTGCGGCAGGGCCAGGAGATGTCCGCATGCCAGACGAGGGCCGCGGCGGCGAAGAAAGTGCCAACGGCCGCGGCGGCGAAGGAGAGGGCATCCGCTTCTTCCTCGGCAATGCGCGTTCGGACGCCACCTCCTTCCCCTCCCCCGGTAGACGTTGACGTGGGGGTCACCTTTGATTTTGGGTCCCTCAGCCCAAGGAGGAAGAGGAAGGCAACAGAGGAGGAGATGAACGTCGAGTAAGCAACTTGCCCCTCTTCGCCATCTCTGTTTCCTCGGTCCGTGCCGCATGTCTTGACTTATTTTCAACCTTGCAGGGACGCGGAGACGCTGGCCCAAAGGGTAAAGAGGGCCAAGGCCTCGGCGGGCAGCAAGCCCCCGGCTGGTGCTTCAAGGGCGCCGCTGGTGGTGTTGAGTAGCCCGGAAAGCAGCCCCCGGCGCAGCCCCCAGCATAAGTTCACCGCTCACTCCTCGTCGACATGTGGTAGGGGTATGATACTTTGGTGGTGACTTTGTTGCATATGCAGGAGGAGAGCAGCTGCGGGAGGAGCCACAGAGGGCTACTCCCACCACGCCGCCCCCATCAACCACACCGCCCCGAGGGGCGTCCCCGGAAAGGGCGCCAAGTACCGAGCCCACGCACATGGAGGAGGAGGAGGAGGAGAACTTGGGCGCTGGTGGCTTCGCCTCGGTGCCAGATGTTGGCGGGGAGGGGACTTCTGCTTCCCAGCCTTGCACTGGTACGTCTCTGGCCTTTCGTCCCTACTTTTCCTCTTCTTTTTGAATCTTTGATCCAGGCTTTACCCCACCCTCTTCTTGATATCCAGATCCTCTCTCGGCGGACCGGGAGGAACTGGACACCGTCATCGAGGACTTGGCCAAGGACGCCGCTGCGGAGGCCGAGAAGATCGCCGCCGAGGAGGCCGCCAGGTGCGCCGCGGAGGACGCCGCCAAAGGCTCTGCCGGGGAGCCCGGCAAGGCTACCGCCGAGGAGGCCGGCAAGGGGCCTGCCGGGGAGCCCGGCAAGGCCACCGTCGAGGAGAAGGTGGTCGATGACCAGCCTTCCTCCTCTGCTGCCTCCGGCTCCGGCAAGTACCTGAACATGAGCAACGACCTCTTCGTCCACCTCCCCGGCGCGTCGAGCACCAGGGCCCCCGTCGAGGAAGAGGCGTTCGACGACGAAGTGCTCACCTCCGCCGGACTCGAGGTCGTCAACGAGCCGAGCGTTGGTGGCGACGGCTCCCAGGAGGAGCGGCTGCTCCAACCCATGGGTGCCAACTTCCAGAGGCTCCAGGCGCTCCACCGTGCCCGCCTGGACAAAGTTAGGTACAGGACGGCGGTGACAGAGAAGGCGGAGGCGGACCTCTAGAAGCGCATCGCCGAGACGCAGGACTGGTTCCGCCAAGCTCGCGACGAGCTGAAGGCCGCCCAGGGCGAGCTAGCCAAGCGTGATGTGGAGCTCACCATGAAGCTGGCCGACGTCGAGAAGGCCCTAGAGATGGCGAAGAACTTGGCCGCCGCCGCCGAGGCCGCCCGGACCCAGCACGACGCTGCACTAAACTCCCAGGAGGAGGACCTTGCCGCGCGCGAGGAGAAGCTTGCCGCCACGCTTCGCGGCAAGGATGAAGAGGTGGGGAAGCTTGTCTTGCAGTGGACCCGTGAACTGGAGCAGAGGCACAGAGAGGCGCTTGATGCCCAGACCCTGGTTCATGCCGGCAAGGTGAAGGAGCTAGAGGTGGAGCGGGACGGGCTCTAGGAGCAGGCCCTGAAGCTGTCCCACGAGAAGGACACGCTTAACGGCGCCCTGACGGAGGCGCAGGGTGCGGCCGTCAGCAGGGCCGGGGAGCTCTCTGAGGCCAACAACTCCATGAAAGACCTTAAGCTGAAGCTGGAGGGTCTCGAGAAGATGCTGTCGGCAGCCAGGGCCCGGGAGGGGACCCTGACCAAAAACCTGGAGACCGAGAAGCAGCTGCGGAAGAACGAGGCCCTCAACTTCAAGGAGCACGTGGAGGGCGAGAGCCGCTGGCTCGATCTCCTCGCCACCGTCGCCAACCAGGCCACCGCGCTGCTGGCCACCATGGGGATGCCAGACGTGAGGTAAGCCCCAGAGCAGAGTGTGAGCGCCAACTGCAGCCTGACCCTGTTCTTTGAGAAGGCCGTTGGTGCCTTGGAGCGGCTTCACGCCAACCGGGCGGCCTCGCTGGCCGATGAGGCCCGGAGGCTTTGCCAGGGCGCCATGACCAAGGTTCTCACCGAGGTGGCGTACTGGTACCCCGACCTCGACTTCGACGCTGCGTTGGAGAGGTTGCCGGAGGATACTGACCTCGCACCGCTCAGGGAGCGCATCAAGCCCATCATCAGCGGTGTCGACGGAATTCTGAGGGTGGAGGGCCAGCGCCGGGATTAGGATCCCCATTTCTTATCATCGCTGTAGGTTCATGGCCAAGACAATTTCTATCTTTAGTTGAACCGTGACGACAATTGATGTCATATAACTCTGCAGTACTTCTGATGTTATGCACGTTATTTTCCTTTTTGATTTTCCTTTGTATGTCCACCCTACATAACTAGGTAGGCCTGCTGGTGCATAAACCCAGGGCGGCGTCTTGGGGACGGATCCCCATTGGCCTGTCGGGTGTGCTTGCTGCCGGGCAAACCACCTTACCGCCCTTAACGCGGCCGCCCGAACTGTCGAGCTTGACTCGAGTCAGAATCGAGAGCGTTGCCAGGTGCGGATGGCTACCCCACCACTCTCGACGCGACCGCTTGAGCTGTTGAGCGGACTCGAAACAGAACAAGGGCGTTGCCAATCGCGGGAGGGCCCCTTTGCGTGCAGGTTTCCCATACATAGGAAAGATCTGTGAGGACGATAACCTTATATATAAAAAAGGAAATATTCAAAGGTTTGGCATGACTTAGCTTTCTTGTCGCTTGCAGGTAGCGCTG
Organism: Triticum aestivum; assembly: GCF_018294505.1. Lineage (NCBI taxonomy): Eukaryota > Viridiplantae > Streptophyta > Magnoliopsida > Poales > Poaceae > Triticum > Triticum aestivum. Next base: position 360,897,554 of record NC_057796.1, read on the forward strand.
TCTTTTTGGCTGTCTTCTTCTGGGGAGCCATGGCGATGAAGAAATGCTAGGCTAACAACTAGGCCAGATTCTCACAATTGTGCCCCCTACCTGGCACGCCAAGGATGTCAGTGTGGAACGACACCTAAGGGATCACAAGAATCCCAACTATGGTTGCTGGGGTGCAGGGTTGCAAGAAGAGCAGGATTAGTAATCAGCACAGGGGGCGTTTACCCAGGTTCGGGCCGCGAGGATGCGTAAAACCCTAGTCCTGCTTTTGTGGCTGTATTTCAGGGTGTTTTTGAGCTCTCGAACTAGCTATGGTGGGTGCCTGGTTTCAAAGAGTCGAATCCCTCTGCAGTATTCCATGGGCCTCCTTTTATAGTCGAAAGGGGCTGCCACAGTGGCACACATGAGGTGGAAAGGCCTACAGTGCCGCGAGCTTATCACTCGTATTACAGGACAAGACGCATTTAATGCATCGCTTAGGTGTCCCTTTGCTTTATTGGGGATGGGAACGAGGCCCGTCCCGCCCGTCGCCGCTCCTCCTTGCTTCGACACGCGCCCTGGTCGGCGATGCATGCGGCGCCATGTAGGCAGCCAGGCAGCTGAGGTGGCGCGGTGGTAGGGCCTTCACGAAGATCTACATTGTCACGACCGGTTTTTTTTCGGGATATTAATTTCCCAGAAAACGGCCTTTGTGCTCACCAGCCCCAGGATTATTGTTAGCTGATGAGGCACCAACTTGATACAAGAATTCCAAGCAAAGTACAAAATATGTAGTACATGACCATTGTGGCCTAGGAGTACAACACTTGGTTTCTAGTGGTTGATGGCGGAAGCGGTTTGTGGTTCATCTGCGTCTATGGGACTCCATTTCCCACAAGAACAGCTGACCAGGTAACTCCTATCTTCGCGAGGCTGCTATCACCTTTACATGGGTTCCGGGGCTGTCGTCGTAACTCTCTCTCCATGCGCGAAATCTGGCCAAGACAATTGCCAGGGACAAGCCAGTGAGTACGTTTGAATGTACTCGCAAACATTTAGAACACGGGTATAATATAATAAGAGATAATCATGCTCCAAACTTTTTTCATGATGATAACGTCTGTCACAAAATAAACGAAAACCGTGATGCACGCATGCGAAAAAAATATGAACATGCAATACGGGAGTAGGAATAGAACGTACTGATCGAGTGTCTGAAATGACTCCTCGAAAGGGTGCAAATAAATTTAACAATGCCGCAGTCGGGCGTCTGAGCGACACCACATAAAGGGCTCATAAAGAATAAGTAAATAAAAAGCATGCCGAAGTCGGGCGTCCGAGCGACACCACATAAAGGGCTTATAAAGAACAAGAAAATAACAACCATGCCGCAGTCGGGCGTCTGAGCGACACCACATAAAGGGCTTATAAAGAATAAGTAAATAACAAGCATGCCGCAGTCGGGCGTCTGAGTGACACCACATAAAGGGCTTATAAAGGATAAATGTGACACCCAAAATTTTTATTTGGATTTTTCAAAAAAAAAATTGACTTGAGGGAGGTGATTTAAATTTTCCTTCAAAAGAACCCTTCCTCTCAAGATATTTTTCTTATTGGCAAGAGTTTTTTTTATTTGGATTCACCCAAGACATCATTTTGGTCTTGGAGGTTCTTTCTTTTTATTTGGACTCAAACCAAAATACTTCTCTCTTGGAAAAATGTCTTTTGAAAATTCCTTTGAAAAGCCCTATAGCTTTTGGAATGATCTTTTCCACTTTCAACAAATCTCTCTTGCCATGACCTATGTGCAAATCCTCTTCCACAAACCTTTCCCCACCTTTGGATCATGATGTACCTCAAATCCAGCAAGTTGAACCTCTCCATATAATTATTTCCATTTATCTCTCATCAAAAACAATTTCTGCCTTCTATTCTAGCTCTTGGAGATTTACAAAGGAGCTACCCTTTCTGTTTTGATTTTTGCCCCCAAACCAATTTCCCTTCCTAGTCCTTTGAACCCTCAACCAAGATCCATGAAGATCCACTGGTCTCCAGTTCAAATTTTTCAAACTATACTTGCTGCAAGTTTGGACCAGATCTGCCAAATTTGATGAAATTCATTCAAAACCCTCTCCAAAAATTCTGAGAAAAATCAGGCAGCCTCTGGGTGCATTGAGAGGTCACCTCACCAAGTCCCAGCTCCAGGAAAAATTTTCTTCACACCAAATCATTTCATCGAACACCTTCAGAGCACTGTCAATGTCATGTTCAGTCAAATCCAGTTAACAATGTCTGAACCACTGTCGTTTCTTCAGTCTCCGTTGCCAATCTCACCAGTGCCCCGGTGTCGCCGTGTTTCCTGTCCCCTCCCCCTTGTCCTCTGCACCGCACGAGCCCCTGGATGCTTGCGGGCGTCAGCGACGAGCAGGAGGAGGTGCGCCGCCCCGTGATCGACGCCAGCGGCGGCTTTGCGGCCGCCAGGAAGAAGCACAGCGTAGACGGCGCTGACTAGCGCCGCCCAAGCCACCGGAGGCCGCCGCGTGGTCTTCCACTCCCCCGTGCGCGCTGCCACCCTCATCGTGAACCGCTAGGCGCGGAGCGCGGTCTCTGCCGCCGCCGTGCCAGTACGGCGACCCCGACGAAGACCAACGCCATTACGCCATGCCCGACCGAGTTTAGCAGTGGGACGGGACTAGTAACTCTCACTGGTGCTGCCTGGCCACCTAAACCCTCTGCCAAGCCACTGCCTCGCCGTAATCGCTCGCCGGAGATTCTCCGTTCACGGCCACCCCCTCGAGCCGCCTATAAATAGAGGCCCCGAGCTCCAACTAGTACCCACACCACCTCTGCACTCCACCAAGACCCCGCCTAGCCATTGGAAGAGCCCCGAGGGAGTCTCCTTCCTCAACTCCGACCGCCGCGACCCGCCACGGGATCCAGCTCGATTCGCTCCCGTGCGTGCACCTCTGCCTCCCATCTCTTGCCAGTAACTCTCTAGTGCATCCCTCCTTCTGACCCGCGCTTCAATTCGAAGTTTGCAGCACACCACCGGAGTTCCCCACCATCGCCCGAGCCGCCGTCTGGCGGAGAAAGTGTCGCCGTCGACGTGGTGCTCTCCGACGCCCAAGTCCACCACCCATCGACGCGGAAGGACACGCTGATACTCTTGGTACACTCCGATCTCCCTGACTTGCCGTGGTTCGACGCCGGCGACCACCGCAGCCTTCGGGCGCCGGCGAGGTTTTTCAAACCTGACATGTGGACCCCCCACGTCAGCCTCTCTTCTTTCACCCCCGAAGCGTTTTCTGTTGGCGCCTTCGGGCAGAGTACGTTTTCTCTGTGGGCTGGCGCGTTTCTATTCGAACCATTTTCTGTTTTCTCAATTAAGCCCCTGGAACATTTCTGTTTCATTACAGATGAGTCCCTGGACAGAAACCCTTATAACTTTTTAATGAAAAGTGATTTTTGAGTGATTCTTTTTCTGACAGTCTTATAATTTTGTCTAGTTTTTTGTTGGATTTATTCGAAAAAATTTGGAACAACTTTTATACACGCTTTGGTTTTCACGCTAGTATACATTTCCGATATACCGTAGGTTCCGAGAGAGGTGACGGAGCCGCGAACTTCGCCGAGCTAGACTCCGACTTCTCCGAACCAGGCAAGCATGTTTGAACCTTTGATATGGTAGGTGTTTTGCATGTTTGCGTGAAGGGTTGTGCATGGCATATGAGTACCGGTGGGTATCTCGTTGGATGTGAGGCAACTACCCGTGTGTTCCAAAGTTACTGTGATCTCTGATGAGAGATGGCCTAGTCATGTGGTGACATGAAGGGCAGTAAGGTGGTACTGTTGTAGCATGCCAGCCTTACGTCATCCGATTAATTCCGACGTTAACGTGGACGGAGTCACGTTATCGTTCTTCCCCCTTCCGTGCTACCACATGTTTTCTGCCAGAATACGGTTTAGTAAGTTGGTAACCTCTTTCCGTGTACACACCAAACAGAGGGGCCGGGATGATGGTTCCATGGCCCTGGATTAAAGCCAGTCATCCGGTCAGGGGGCATGGGTGTTTCCGGTTGGGACCGAGAGGGGGGCACCCCTTAGAGCGCGCGTATAGAAATTTGATCCCATGCTACGCGAGGTTGTAGCCTCCCCGTCTCAAGGTTTTTCTTGAACGTTGCCGAGGGTGATTCCTGGCTTCGGAATGTTGAATGGGTGTGTACTGGTTAGACGTGTTTCTTCCAAAACACCATAAACGGAACTAGTCCCCGTGACTACTGAAATCCGTTGGCTGTGGTTAAAGTACAAACTCTGCAGAGTCAAATCCTTCCGAGTCATCGTATCCATGGTCAAGTAACGTGATCAGCGTATCCATGTCTATGTCATAACCTCGTGGTATATTTTTCTTTCCGGTCAGCGAGCGTGAGTAGTAAACTTGGCTGAATGTTATTCTTGTGGATGGACTAACCCTGTGTTTATCTCATGCCTGATTATTCTCTTGATATGATTTAAAATTCATGAGCTACTAAGTTATGAATATAAGCCCTTTATGTGATGTCGCTCAGACGTCCGACTGTGGCATGTTTGTCTTTTATTTTCAACATAAGCCCTTTATGTGATGTCGCTCAGACGTCCGACTGTGGCATGTTTGTCTTTTATTTTCAATATAAGCCCTTTATGTGATGTCGCTCAGACGTCCGACAGTGGCATGTTTGTCCTTTATTTTCATCATAAGCCCTTTATGTGGTGTCGCCTTGACGCCCGACTGCGGCATTGTTATTCTTGCATTTTCCTCCCGAGGAGTCATTCAGACCCTCGTTTGGCACCCAGTATATTATTTTGGGATTTCGGGAGGACTACCGCCCGACTTCTCTTTTATTTTCCGTGCAGTATTATCTCTATGTCTGAGTGCACTTGTTAATCTGTTCATACGCTTCATGTTTACATTTGTTATATCTTATGTCCGAACTGTCTTGCGAGTACTTTCATAGTACTCACCTGGCTTGTTGATTTGGCCAGATGTTGACGAAGGCGATCTCATGGATGAAGAGTTTGATAGTGAGTCCGACGCCTAGAGGAATCCCAGTCAGTCCCGTGCGATCCTGGATATTGGTCACTTGTATCGTATACGCTTCCGCCACCCGCAATAAATCTCCTCGAGCTTCACTCCGACGCTCGAAGAGCTGTAGTTTTCAGGAGTCATACCACCCACTTCGCTGTGATTTATCCACCACCGTTGTTATCGTGAGTTAGTAGTTATGCCACCCTATCCGCCGTTATGTTTTATCGGCGTGCATGTAATAAAATTGTTGAGCAGTCTCCGCTCAACCTTGTATTATATTCAGTACTCCTGGTATTTTTCTTCT
>NC_057796.1:360902896-360947914 GCF_018294505.1 Triticum aestivum
GGTCAGCGAGCGTGAGTAGTAAACTTGGCTGAACGTTATTCCTGTGGATGGACTAACCCTGTTGTTTATCTCATGCCTGATTATTCTCTTGATATGATTTAAAATTCATGAGCTACTAAGTTATGAATATAAGCCCTTTATGTGATGTCGCTCAGACGTCCGACTGTGGCATGTTTGTCTTTTATTTTCAATATAAGCCCTTTATGTGATGTCGCTCAGACGTCCGACTGTGGCATGTTTGTCTTTTATTTTCAATATAAGCCCTTTATGTGATGTCGCTCAGACGTCCGACAGTGGCATGTTTGTCCTTTATTTTCATCATAAGCCCTTTATGTGGTGTCGCCTTGACGCCCGACTGCGGCATTGTTATTCTTGCATTTTCCTCCCGAGGAGTCATTCAGACCCTCGTTTGGCACCCAGTATATTATTTTGGGATTTCGGGAGGACTACCGCCCGACTTCTCTTTTATTTTCCGTGCAGTATTATCTCTATGTCTGAGTGCACTTGTTAATCTGTTCATACGCTTCATGTTTACATTTGTTATATCTTATGTCCGAACTGTCTTGCGAGTACTTTCATAGTACTCACCTGGCTTGTTGATTTGGCCAGATGTTGACGAAGGCGATCTCATGGATGAAGAGTTTGATAGTGAGTCCGACGCCTAGAGGAATCCCAGTCAGTCCCGTGCGATCCTGGATATTGGTCACTTGTATCGTATACGCTTCCGCCACCCGCAATAAATCTCCTCGAGCTTCACTCCGACGCTCGAAGAGCTGTAGTTTTCAGGAGTCATACCACCCACTTCGCTGTGATTTATCCACCACCGTTGTTATCGTGAGTTAGTAGTTATGCCACCCTATCCGCCGTTATGTTTTATCGGCGTGCATGTAATAAAATTGTTGAGCAGTCTCCGCTCAACCTTGTATTATATTCAGTACTCCTGGTATTTTTCTTCTATGACCAAGGTATTGTCTACCAGTGAGAAGGAATTCTTCTTTACTAGTCCATAAAAGGGATTGGTGTCTCAATAAGTATTTTATTGAAAAACCGGTCGTAACAAGCTTGGTACCAGAGCCAGGCTGACTGTAGGAAGCCACTAGGTGCGATCGCTAATCGGTTATTAGCGTCTTTTGTGCTTTTTCAGCATTTTGCAAATGTAGCTATTTTCTGTTGGTCATCATAAATTTATGACTTGACTACTCAGAATTTTTGCCTACTTTTGTAGATGGCTGGCAGCAACTGCGAGACTCGAGTGTTCACTAACGTGCCCGAGGGGTTTGTCAAACTCCTCGTCTCCATCACCAAGCTCGCGATCGGGCCAGCGACTCGTCCGGAGTTCACGCTTTACCAGCACAAGCTCAGCGACGACGTGTCTATGCACCAAGCCGTGGTGCAATTCAAGGGAGGACGTTCTGCATCTCGCCACTTCCGTTTTGTGGGAAGGGCCATGCCTACGGAGAGGCATGCCATGCAGATGGCTGCCCGGGAGGCGATAGCTCGCCTTCGGGACATTCTCCCTATGATGAAGACTCGTCGCTACCGCTACCTCCCATGCCATGTGCCATATACTTGTCACTATGCATTCGCCTGCCATAGGGGAGAGCGTGATGAAGCCATCGAGATGGTCGTGGAGTATCTCAAGGCTCTGGAGGAGTCTTTCGACAACCTCGTGGACGATCTTGTGGCTGCCCGGATGGACTTAGTTCGGGGCGGTCCTGCCTGCAGGAAGGAGCTTCTTCACATGGCACCACCACTGACATTCGTCTCATCCTCAGCATCTTATGCACCGGCCATTTTGGCCACTGCTCGCCGTCTGCCTACCAATGAGGAGTTCGACCGAGTCATCGCTCCTACTCCAGTCAGAGCTGCACCGCCTGCCACACCCGCACTACCGCCTGTCGCACCCGCGCCATCACCGCAGCGCAGTGCTACGCGCCAGGAGCCTGCTAGAGAGGAGGTGGAGGTTGAATCTCCTGCACCGCTGAGCCTTGCCCTCGGCAAGGGAAAGGACATCGTCACCATCTCCGACTGAGAGCGCCGAGTAGCCGCGCGTTATGTCTGCTTGTATGATGTGTTTTATCTGTACGCTAGTTTGTATTAGTGTGTTCGCTGCTTTCCGGAGGAGTGTGCTAGCTTTAATAACATGTCAGGATTGTGTACGCACATCCTGAGTGTTGTATCGTGTGTTTGCTTTTCGCGTGTAAGATATGTGCTAAGCAGTTCTTCTCCGTACGAAATCGTTCATGTTTTCTTGAAAAATCTTGAGGTCTTTTAAATTTTTGCCTTTGCAAGATTTTCCGCGTGTCACACAGTTCTTCTCATGAGTTTTGCAAAATAATACCCCCAGACTGGAAAAATGTCTCGCCCGTGGACTCGCTCCATGCCCAATCAGCCAGAAGGAGTTTATGGGACACAGACTAGCAACAACTTCACTCAGGGACAGTCCAGTCAACAGGACAGCGAAGCAGCCTTGTCTCAAGTATGCCGTCTCTTCGAACAGAGCCAGCAACAGCACCAAGAGATGATGACCCATGTCATCAATATGGGAAACCACCATGAGCCGTACCAGCCACACTCCAAGTTATCTGAGTTACAGAAGACTCGCCCTTCAACGTTTGCTCACACCGATAGGCCGCTGGAAGCCGATGATTGGCTTCGTGACATCGAAAGGAAGCTAATTATTGCTCAGTGTTCAGATCATGAGAAGGTGCTTTATGCACCACACTACCTTACTGGAGCAACTGCAGCATGGTGGGAAAACTTCCTACACATACATCCCAGTGAACACAACATCACCTGGGAGGAGTTCAAGGAAGGCTTTCGTGGGGCACACATCCCCAAGAGCATCATAAAAATCAAGAAGAGAGAATTTGACGACCTCAAGCAAAGAGGCATGTCAGTGACAGAATACAACGGTCAGTTTACCCAGCTATCTCGATATGCCTACGACGAGCACATGACAAAGAACAAAAAGATGGAAAAATTCCTGGACGGCCTGACACCGGCACTAAGATGCCAACTGGTTGTACACACTTTTTATGCCCCTAGTTGTGTCCCACTCGTCTATTTTACCCCTAATTCCCAAAAGTCACCGGTTCTGTCCAAGTCACTTTGCTCCTCTTATGCTTTTGCCCTTTGACCGTTTGACCGTCAGTTTGAAAACTTCATAACTAATTCATACTGAATCATAAAAATGCAAATAAGATACCAAAATGTTCAGAAAAACATCACCTATATGTCAGTGTCATTTGCATTCATGAAAAAAGTGTTGGAAAATGCACATCCGAGTTTTAGCTCTTTTGATACCACCATGAATAGTGAACTCTAAAAAAATCAAAAAAATTCAAAAAAATATGGTGGCGAAGAACAACAAATGTTCTAAGTGCTTGCCAAGTTTCATTAGGGAACGACATTCGTGGAAGTAATGGCAAAAAAATAATCTATTTTGGAGTGCTGATTGTTTTTTTGCCGCGGCACCCACGAATGTTATTCCCTGATGAAACTTGGCAGTCACTTAAAACATTTGTCATTCTTTGCCACCAATTTTTTTTTATTTTTTTTGAACTTTTTTAGATTTTACTATCCATGGTGGTAGCATAAGAGCTAAAACTCGGATGGGCACTTTCCAACACTTTTTTCATGAATACAAATGACACTGACATGTAGGTGATGTTTTTCTGAACATTTTGGTATCTTATTTGCATTTTTCTGATTTAGTATGCATTAGTTATGAAGTTTTCAAACTTATGGTCAAACGGTCAAAGGGTAAAAGCATAATAGGAGCAAAGTGACTTGGACAGAACCGGTGACTTTTGGGAATTAGGGGTAAAACAGACGAGTGGGACACAACTAGGGGCATAAATCTAATTATCCCATTTTAAAACTCTGGTTGACAAGGCCATTACCTTGGAGAATGAGCGCCGTAGTCTGGAAGATATCCGTAAGCGAAAGAGGGACAAGACGACTCTTGCTCGCAACAACCGAAGCAAGACTGAGGTTCCAAGGACAGAAGCAAGGAAATCCACGACTACTGATCTAAGGCCAGTCAGACGGTTTCATTCCAGGGACAAGGAGCTCACGTACCGTCCAGGGGTCACCTGCTATGCTTGTGGTGAAGAAGGGCACTATGCTAAACAGTGCCCAAAGCCAAGGAACTCGGCCCCCAAGCCAAACAATGGTGGGAACAATCCAGCTCCCAAGCGCAACAATTTCAATCCCAACAAAAACCACAGGAAGGGTCACCTGAACCATGTGACTAGGGAAGAAGCGCAGAATGCCCCAGACATCGTGCTCGGTACGTTCCCTGTCAACACAGTACCTGCCACGGTTTTGTTTGATTCTAGAGCTTCCCATTCGTTCGTTTCGAAGAATTTTGTTTTGCAACATGGTTTTCCGATACTTCCCTTGGAAAATTCTATGGTCATCAAGTCCCCCGGAAATAAGCAGATCGCTCAGAGTTACTGCCAAGGAGTGATCATTGAGTTCGAAGGACTACAGTTCCAAGCTAATCTCATCGTGTTGGAAAATAAAGGACTGGATGTCATCTTAGGGATGGACTGGTTGACCACCAACAAAGGATTTATTGATTGTTTCAATCGGACTGTGATCCTCACCCATAATCAAGGCAAGACAATTAAGGTTACAGCTCAAGAGAGACCCCGGTCACGGCAACCAAAATTGAACAAAGTGGACATTTCAGAACTAAGAAAAGTTCCAGTGGTATGCGAGTTTCCTGACGTATTTCCTGAAGAACTACCAGGCATGCCACCAGACCGAGAGATAGAGTTCAGCATTGAACTAGCACCTGGCACCGCTCCCATCTATAAAAAGCCTTATAGAATGGCACCCTCAGAATTGGTAGAGTTGAAGAAGCAGATAAAGGAATTACTGGACAAAGGATTTATTCGAGCCAGCTCCTCACGATGGGGTTCACCAGTATTGTTCGCCAAGAAAAAGGATGGGACACTGAGATTGTGTATAGACTATCGAGCTCTCAATATGGTCACCATCAAAAACAAATATCCGATGCCACGGAGAAATGATTTGTTTGACCAGCTCGCACAAGCCAAGGTGTTCTCAAAAATTGATTTGAGGTCGGGATATCATCAATTGAAAGTACGGACAGAAGATATCCCTAAGACAGCGTTTACCTCCAGATACGGATTATATGAGTTCACAGTGATGCCTTTTGGACTAACGAACGCCCCCGCATATTTCGTCCACCTCATGAACAAAGTGTTTATGAAATTCATGGACAAATTTGTTGTGGTGTTCATTGACGATATTCTGGTTTACTCAAGGACACCGGAAGAGCACGCTGAGCATCTCAGAATTTTTTTGGGAGAATTAAGGAAACATCAGTTGTACGCCAAATTTAGCAAGTGTGAGTTTTGGCTAAGGCAGGTTGGTTTCCTAGGCCACATATTAAACCAAGAAGGCGTGGCCGTAGACCCAGAAAAAGTCAAAGCCATACTTGACTGGAAGCCACCCGCCAACGTGACAGATGTGCGGAGTTTCCTTGGAATGGCCGGATATTACAGAAGATTTATTGAAGGATTCTCCACTGTGGCAAAACCAATGACCCAGTTGCTCAAGAAAGACAAGAAATTTGTATGGACGGAAGCATGCGAGAGAAGCTTCCAAGAGCTTAAGAAGAGGCTAACAACCGCACCGGTCTTAACCGTGCCGGACATACACAAGAGTTTTGAAGTATATTGCGACGCATCCCGGAAAGGCCTCGGATGTGTGCTGATGCAGGATGGCAAAGTTGTCGCGTATGCCTCCAGGCAACTGCGGAAACATGAGGAAAATTACCCAACACACGACTTGGAGCTAGCCGCAGTCATTCATGCACTCAAGGAGTGGAGACACTTTCTGTTGGGAAATCGTTGTGAAATATATACGGACCATAAGAGCCTTAAATATATTTTCACGCAACCAGAGCTAAACTTGCACCAACGACGCTGGTTGGAATTGGTCAAGGACTATGATGTCGGTATTCACTACCATCCAGGGAAAGCAAATGTAGTGGCAGATGCCCTTAGTCAGAACCCCAGCCCGGGCAACGACAGCCCACCAAACTTGAGGCCTGAGTTTCAGCAGGAGTTCATTAGACTCAACATGGTGTTAGTCTCGGAGGGCACCGTATCAAATCTGGAGATACATCCCACCCTAGTGGAACAAATTAAGAAGGCTCAACAAGGGCACCCCAGCATCGAAGGAATAAAGAGGAAGATGAGCCTTGGCAAGGCCTCAGAGTTCGTCGCAGACAGTGAAGGAATATTATGGTACGGGGACAGACTTTGCGTACCTAACATTGAGGAACTCAAGCAACAAATCCTAACCGAGAGCCACACCGCTCCATACTCGATCCACCCTGGAGGAACCAAAATGTATAAAGACATTCAGGAAAGACTTTGGTAGCACGATATGAAAAGGGATATAGCGGCATTTATTGCTTGCTGCGATTCATGTCAGCGCATCAAGGCCGAGCATCAAAAGCCAGCAGGGCTACTCCAGCCAAACAGGATACCGGAGTGGAAATGGGATGAAATAGGAATGGACTTCATCGTCGGACTACCTCGATCACAACGCGATAATGATGCCATATGGGTCATCACAGATAGGCTAACCAAGGTAGCCCATTTCATCCCCGTGAAGACAACCTACTCCACACAAAGGCTAGCCAAGCTTTATCTCTCCCGTATAGTCTGTTTGCATGGAGTCCCAAAGACTATAATATCCGACCGAGGCACTCAATTTGTCTCTAAATTTTGGGATCACCTGCAACAAGCTCTGGGCACGCAACTAGCTTTCAGTACAACGTACCACCCTCAGACTGATGGACAAACAGAACACGTAAACCAAATCCTAGAGGACATGCTGAGAGCCTGTGTGCTCACCTATGGATCCAGTTGGGAAGAGAGTTTGCCATATGCCGAGTTTGCCTACAACAACAGTTACCAAGCCAGCTTACAGATGGCACCTTTTGAAGCATTGTACGGACGGAGGTGTTGTACCCCACTGAATTGGTCAGAGACAGGTGACAGTCGTATCTTCGGCCCAAACATGCTCAAGGAGGCCAAGGAGAAAGTTAAGCAGATCAGGGACAGACTCAAGACAGCACAAAGCCGACAAAAGAGCTATTACGATCAAAAAAATCGTGAGGTCAGTTTTGAACCCGGTGATTCCGTATACCTACAAGTGTCTCCTATGAGGGGCCTGCAACGGTTCAAAATTAAGGGGAAACTAGCCCCAAGATTTATTGGACCATTCTGTATAGTTGCACGAAGAGGCACCGTAGCCTACCAGCTAGAACTACCCAAGGAGCTGTCAGACGTCTATGACGTATTCCACGTCTCGCAATTGAGGAAATGTGTGAACAACCCGGAAAAGCATGTATCCCATGAGAGCATTGTTATACAACCAGATCTCACCTACAGAGAACGACCAGTAAAGATATTGGAAGAATCTGAACGGAGGACCCGACAGAAAACAACTAAATTTTTCAAAGTTCAGTGGAGCAACCACACCGAGGATGAAGCTACATGGGAAAGGGAAGATTTTCTTCAGGCAGAGTACCCATATCTATTTGAGGATCAGCAGAAATCTCGAGGACAAGGTTTTTCCTAAGGGGGTTGGTGTTGTGACACACAAAAATTTTATTTGGATTTTTCAAAAAAAAAATTTGACTTGAGGGAGGTGATTTAAATTTTCCTTCAAAAGAACCCTTCCTCTCAAGATATTTTTCTTATTGGCAAGAGTTTTTTTTATTTGGATTCACCCAAGACATGATTTTGGTCTTGGAGGTTCTTTCTTTTTATTTGGACTCAAACCAAAATACTTCTCTCTTGGAAAAATGTCTTTTGACAATTCCTTTGAAAAGCCCTATAGCTTTTGGAATGATCTTTTCCACTTTCAACAAATCTCTCTTGCCATGACCTATGTGCAAATCCTCTTCCACAAACCTTTCCCCACCTTTGGATCATGATGTACCTCAAATCCAGCAAGTTGAACCTCTCCATATAATTATTTCCATTTATCTCTCACCAAAAACAATTTCTGCCTTCTATTCTAGCTCTTGGAGATTTACAAAGGAGCTACCCTTTCTGTTTTGATTTTTGCCCCGCAAACCAATTTCCCATCCTAGTCCTTTGAACCCTCAACCAAGATCCATGAAGATCCACTGGTCTCCAGTTCAAAATTTTCAAACTATACTTGCTGCAAGTTTGGACCAGATTTGCCAAATTTGATGAAATTCATTCAAATCCCTCTCCAAAAATTCTGAGAAAAATCTGGCAGCCTCTGGGTGCATTGAGAGGTCACCTCACCAAGTCCCAGCTCCAGGAAAAATTTTCTTCACACCAAATCATTTCATCGAACACCTTCAGAGCACTGTCAATGTCATGTTCAGTCAAATTCAGTTAACAGTGTCTGAACCACTGTTGTTTCTTCAGTGTCCGTTGCCAATCTCACCAGTGCCCCGGCGTCGCCGTGTTTCCTGTCCCCTCCCCCTTGTCCTCTGCACCGCACGAGCCCCTGGATGCTTGCGGGCGTCGGCGACGAGCAGAAGGAGGTGCGCCGCCCCGTGACCGACGCCAGCGGCGGCTTTGCGGCCGCCAGGAAGAAGCACAGCGTAGCCAGCGCTGACCAGCGCCGCCCAAGCTACCGGAGGCCGCCGTGTGGTCTTCCACTCCCCCGTGCGCGCTGCCACCCTCGTCGTGAACCGCTAGGCGCGGAGCGCGCTCTCTGCCGCCGCCGTGCCAGTACGGCGACCCCGACGAAGACCGACGCCATTATGTCATGCCCGACCGAGTTTAGCAGTGGAACGGGACCAGTAACTCTCACTGGTGCTGCCTGGCCACCTAAACCCTCTGCCAAGCCACTGCCTCGCCGTAATCGCTCGCCGGAGATTCTCCGGTCACGACCACCCCCTCGAGCCGCCTATAAATAGAGGCCCCGAGCTCCAGCTAGTACCCACACCTCCTCTGCACTCCACCAAGACCCCGCCTAGCCACTGGAAGAGCCCCGAGGGAGTCTCCTTCCTCAGCTCCGGCCGCCGCGACCCGCCACGGTATCTAGCTCGATTCGCTCCCGTGTGTGCACCTCTGCGTCCCATCTCTTGCCAGTAACTCTCTAGTGCATCCCTCCTTCTGACCCGCGCTTCAATTCGAAGTTTGCAGCACACCACCGGAGTTCCCCACCATCGCCCGAGCCACCGTCCGCCGGAGAAAGTGTCGCCGTCAACGTGGTGCTCTCCGACGCCCAAGTCCACCACCCACCGACGCGGAAGGACACGCTGATACTCTTGGTACACTCCGATCTCCCTGACTTGCCGTGGTTCGACGCCGGTGACCACCGCAGCCTTCGGGCGCCGGCGAGGTTTTTCAAACCTGACATGTGGACCCCCCACGTCAGCCTCTCTTCTTTCACCCCCGATGCATTTTCTGTTGGCGCCTTCGGGCAGAGTACGTTTTCTCTGTGGGCTGGCGCGTTTCTATTCGAACCGTTTTCTGTTTTCTCAGTTAAGCCCCTGGAACTTTTCTGTTTCATTACACATGAGTCCCTGGACAGAAACCCTTATAACTTTTTAATGAAAAGTGATTTTTGAGTGATTCTTTTTTGATAGTCTTATAATTTTGTCTAGTTTTTTGTGGGATTTATTTGAAAAAAATTTGGAACAACTTTTATGCACTCTTTGGTTTTCACGGTAGTATACATTTCCGATATACCGTAGGTTCCGGGAGAGGTGACGGAGCCGCGAACTTCGCCGAGCTAGACTCCGACTTCTCCGAACCAAGCAAGCATGTTTGAACCTTTGATATGGTAGGTGTTTTGCATGTTTGCGTGAAGGGTTGTGCATGGCATATGAGTATCGGTGAGTATCTCGTTGCATGTGAGGCAACTACCCGTGTGTTCCAAAGTTACTGTGATCTCTGATGAGAGATGGCCTAGTCATGTGGTGACATGAAGGGCAGTAAGGTGGTACTGTTGTAGCATGCCAGCCTTACGTCATCCGATTAATTCCGATGTTAACGTGGGCGGAGTCACGTTATCGTTCTTCCCCCTTCCGTGCTACCACATGTTTTCTGCCAGAATACGGTTTAGTAAGTTGGTAACCTCTTTTCGTGTACACACCAAACAGAGGGGCCGGGATGATGGTTCCATGGCCCTGGATTAAAGCCAGTCATCCGATCAGGGGGCATGGGTGTTTTCGGTTGGGACTGAGAGGGGGGCACCCCTTAGAGCGCGCCTATAGAAATTTGATCCCATGCTACGCGAGGTTGTAGCCTCCCCGTCTCAAGGTTTTTCTTGAACGTTGCCGAGGGTGATTCCTGGCTTCGGAATGTTGAATGGGTGTATACTGGTTAGACGTGTTTCTTCCAAAACACCGTAAACGGAACTAGTCCCCGTGACTACTGAAATCCGTTGGCTGTGGTTAAAGTACAAACTCTGCAGAGTCAAATCCTTCCGAGTCATCGTATCCATGGTCAAGTAACGTGATCAGCGTATCCATGTCTATGTCATAACCTCGTGGTATATTTTTCTTTCCGGTCAGCGAGCGCGAGTAGTAAACTTGGCTGAACGTTATTCCTGTGGATGGACTAACCCTGTTGTTTATCTCATGCCTGATTATTCTCTTGATATGATTTAAAATTCATGAGCTACTAAGTTATGAATATAAGCCCTTTATGTGATGTCGCTCAGTTGTCCGACTGTGGCATGTTTGTCTTTTATTTTCAATATAAGCCCTTTATGTGATGTCGCTCAGATGTCCGACTGTGGCATGTTTGTCTTTTATTTTCAATATAAGCCCTTTATGTGATGTCGGTCAGACGTCCGACTATGGCATGTTTGTCTTTTATTTTCAATATAAGCCCTTTATGTGATGTCGCTCAGACGTCCGACAGTGGCATGTTTGTCCTTTATTTTCATCATAAGCCCTTTATGTGGTGTCGCCTTGACGCCCGACTGCGGCATTGTTATTCTTGCATTTTCCTCCCGAGGAGTCATTCAGACCCTCGTTTGGCACCCAGTATATTATTTTGGGATTTCGGGAGGACTACCGCCCGACTTCTCTTTTATTTTCCGTGCAGTATTATCTCTATGTCTGAGTGCACTTGTTAATCTGTTCATACGCTTCATGTTTACATTTGTTATATCTTATGTCCGAACTGTCTTGCGAGTACTTTCATAGTACTCACCTGGCTTGTTGATTTGGCCAGATGTTGACGAAGGCGATCTCATGGATGAAGAGTTTGATAGTGAGTCCGACGCCTAGAGGAATCCCAGTCAGTCCCGTGCGATCCTGGATATTGGTCACTTGTATCGTATACGCTTCCGCCACCCGCAATAAATCTCCTCGAGCTTCACTCCGACGCTCGAAGAGCTGTAGTTTTCAGGAGTCATACCACCCACTTCGCTGTGATTTATCCACCACCGTTGTTATCGTGAGTTAGTAGTTATGCCACCCTATCCGCCGTTATGTTTTATCGGCGTGCATGTAATAAAATTGTTGAGCAGTCTCCGCTCAACCTTGTATTATATTCAGTACTCCTGGTATTTTTCTTCTGTGACCAAGGTATTGTCTACCAGTGAGAAGGAATTCTTCTTTACTGCTCCGTAAAAGGGATTGGTCTCTCAATAAATATTTTATTGAAAAACCGGTCGTGATAATAAATAAATAGCAACATGCCGCAGTCGGGCGTCTGAGCGACGCCACATAAAGGGCTTATATAAGAATAATCACAGTGAACATCCAGGAGGTAGAACCGTCCCAGGGATACTCAATAAATTCAAATAATGTAAATGGTTAGTCCATAATAATAATAACCATAAACCTCATGTGTCATAGGTCATAAACAAAATTCTAGTCTAGCCGTTTCTCCATCCGAAGACCGTCACTAGATTCTAGTTTAGCCGTTTCTCCATCCGAAGACCGTCACTGAGCTCTAATTTAGCCGTTCTCCATCCGAATACCGTTACTATGATCCAGTTAACCGTGTCTCCATCCGAAAACCGTCACTAGACCCATCTCAGACTGTAGTCCTTACCCATGTACATGGCTATCCAAAAAGATATGACCTCTGCAGAGGGTGTACTCTTTACCCACGAGTAACGGATTTATCTAGTCCATCGGGACTAATTCCGCCTACGGCCTTTTAATTGAAAACACGCCTGATCTGCACACACCAGCTTAACTTACCGGTGTCTGGAATCACCCACAACACCTGTCAAGCCAAACTCTAAGTGGGGAGGCTACAACCTCAACGTAGCATGGGATCAAATTTATATACGCGCGCTCTAAGGGGTGCCCCCCTCTCGGTCCCAACCGGAAACACCCATGCCCCCGGACCAGGTGGCATGCCTACCGGATGCATCCGGTATCTTCCACCATGGCCTCTCTGTACGGTGTGTGCCTTGGTGAGGGGTTGACAACTTACTGAACTGTACCCTGCCTGCGACAGGGACAAGTGGTAGTACAAAACAAGTAGGGGAAGTTACTAATCAAGACTCGACCTATGGCCGACTCAGGAGGTCCAAGTATTCACAGAATGATTAGCATAACCAAAATATTTCCATTAACAGACAGAATCACCGCTCATCAAATCTCATCATGCCATACCGGACACACTCGTCCCGACGAGGAACTAGGGACAAGCTCGTGTCTACCCAAGACCACGACTTTCCCGGCTTCCTTCCGGTATGCATGAGGGGCTCACGAGGATGATCACTATCACCAACATATCCATTAATAACAGCAAGGTATCTCCAGTATGCACTCATGCGTGTGACTTTATCGTTACATAACAATAACGTATGCTCCAAGTCAAGTGGTGTTGTAACCGTATCAAAACACCACACAAAAATATTATGCCAGAGTTCAGAAATGCTTGCCTTCAAGAGTATGCAAAGGGTGCACTTATTGAAAGCTTTCTTCTCTCTCCATTTCCTATCTTGAAAAATATTCAAATAACAAATATTTCAAAACCAGTACAAAAAGTAGTCCCAAATATTTTTGAAATAAATCTTAAAAATAAACTAGATGAAATTTGAGAGAGGTAGGAAAAGGAATCAACTCATTTGGAGTTTTATTTTAAAAGATATAGCCAGCCAAAGCTGAGTCAAAGTTCTGTTTTAAATAAAACCAGAAAAAGGAAAACGTTTCGGGGCGCTTACGCTTTCTGTTCAGCGAAAACGTATTTTGCGAAACACGTTTCCACTTAAAACACGCGTTAGCGTGGTTGGGTCGCTGACAGTGGGTCTAGGGGGCCCACTGGTCAGGTTTGACCATTCCTCCCTCTCCCTCCTCTTCTCTGCCCGAACGGGAGCGGGACTCCGGCGATCGCCGTCGACGAACGGCAGCTCCCCACGGGCATCCGAGGGCGGGGATGGACCGGCCAGACCGGGGCGGTCTTCTTGGTGGTCGTTGGGTCGACGGTGGTGGGAGGAGTCGCCGGCGGCGAGCTCCGCGGCGGAGGGGGCTATGGGAGTGAAGTGGGTTTTGGGCTCCGGTGGTTTCTGATCGAGGCTGAGGCGCTGGGCAGCTCCGCAAGAACAAGGGGAAGCGATTGGTGTCGCTGGATAGGCGAGGGAGTGCCTGGTTGCGACGAATGGCACCGGAAGGCAGCGGCGGCCGAACCGGCCGGAGTTGGGGGAGATGGCCTTGTCCGGTCAATCCACTGCTTGGGGAGCTCTAGGGGGAATGCTTGAGGTCGCCTGAGCGCTCGGAGGGGCTCGGGGCCTCCTTTTATAGGCGCTCGAGGCTGGTCCCGCGGCGGCCGTGGATAAGAACGCCGGCGACCGCGGTGCTGTAGCTGCAGGGCGACGTGGCGGCGACGAGCGCGTGCCGACGAGCTTCAGGATAAGATCGAGCTGTTCACAGGGGCAGCTGGCGCGCGCGGGTGGCTTGGGCGGCGCCGACCATGGCAGGAGCTCGCTGCCGACGCCGGCGTGCCGCCAAAAGCTCTCACGGCGGCGCTGTAGTGCGCCAGGGGTGGCGTGGAGAGTGGGCGAGTGTAGTGCGCGGTTCAGCAGGCGAGCAGGGGCCAGGGACGGGACGCGACGAGGGCGGCAGTGCGACGCGGCGGCTCAGTGCGCGCGCGTGCAAAACATGCGCTCCGGGCGCGCCCAGAGCATGCACGGGACATGCTCGACGAAATGCCAGGGCAGCTTAGAGTGCGAGAGGGAAACTGGCAATTAACAGGACTAGGGTAGGGATAGCTAGGAGCTCAGTGGACATGGTTGCTGGGTCAGTGGATCAAGTACACAGCGCAAACAACAACCCATGTCAAAACAGACTGTGCACACCAAGTGTTCGACAGAAAGCTAAGTGCATCTAGGCAACTCTTGGAGTGGCCAAAATCTCCAGATCAGGGTCTCTCTAGATGTAGGTGATGATGGCAAGGTCAATTGGGCAAAACCAGAAACTTGCTAGTGCAAGTTTTGCAAAACTACAGTTTTGGACAGAAAGAAATAGGTCTCATTGCATGCACTTAAAATCCTCCAATGGGTCCATTCTCCTGGACTTAAGGGTTTTGTAGGGAGGGCTACCAGCAGGAAAAAGCTCAAGGTCACCAGAGCAAAATAAAATAGGGTTGCAGTACAAATCACCAAACTGGACCAGAATGAAAAAGAGGTTGATTCACTCAAAATTTTCAGAGAACATCACTGGATTTTTGCATGAAGTTGAATTATATGCATACACTGACATCTCCAAACACTTGGAAGAAATTTTAAAGAAATATTTAAATAGGTTGTAGTGCAAAGGTGCCTACTGGACCAGATTTGAAAAGTTGATGTAGAGCTCAAAATCTTCAATAACCAAAAGATATTTTTGCATAAAAGTGATGTGGAAACATCACATGACATCCCCAAATTTTGGTGAAATTTTTAAAAGCTTTTGTCAAATGGTTGCAGTGCAAAACAAGTTCAAATTTATGAAAGATCATTTTAAAAGAGTAAAGCTCAGGGAAAGGAAAATCTTGCAATTAAATCCACTGATAATGAAATGTTTTATAGATAGAGTGTACAAGTCCAATAACCTTATTTGGAAATTTTCCACTTGAGGTAAAAACCCATAATATCAAAAGGGTAAATCCAGACAAAATGGAAAAGTCCAATTTCCTAGCAAAATTTTGATTAATAAAACAAGGTCAAAATTTTTGGGGTGTCACATACATGCCGCCACGCAGGCGCCTGCTGAGTTGGCATGGAAGCTGCATGTTGCCACACAGGTGCCTGCCTAGCTGGTTGGGCTGGCAGCTGCATGCGAACGGCGGTGGAGACTTGGCTGGTGCGGGCCTGGAGGTGGCCCTGCTAGCGCCCTTGGCGAGGGCCTTGCTGGGTGGCCCGGCAAGGGCCTCGCCATGGCGTGCTGTTGTCACCGGCAAGGATCTTGCTGGGGTATTATGGCTCCCCTCGGCAAGGATCTTGCCGAGGATTGTTGTCTTTTAATCCTCATCTGATCTTGAATATTCCTTGTCTTCACAAGGATCTGCATGCCACCATGGAGGTGCCTCCCGAGCCCTGGCCCAACGTGGTTGATGGTGTTGGAGACCGTGGGCTCAAGGGTGGTGCGCTCCGTTGGTGTTGGACGAGACGCCCCGACAAAGGCCTTACCGGGGCCGCAGAGGCTGCCCCTTGCCGGGGAAACCTGCTTCGTCTCTCTGCTCTTTTGTGTTCTCAGCCTTGGCGTTGCTCTGGCTGTCTTGGGCTTCGGTTTTACCTCGGTTCACCTCCCCTGTTCTGCTTGGTGCGTCCGTGGGCGCGGCTCTGACTGTCCGTGCACAGGTAAAGGGGTACAAAGGTGTGCCCCTTCTTTTGTACACCGACAGTCCTGTCCGTCGAGACATTCGATAGCCTCCAAGCACCATACGATCAGCTGCAGCCTACCAAGCCCTTCTCAGGAGTGACCGATGACTCCGCCACCCCGATACGGCAGGTGTGCCTCCCTGTGTAGGATCGAAAGTATGTCTAGAGGGGGGTGATTAGACTACTTGACCAAATAAAAATCTAGCCTTTTCCCAATTTAAGTTCTTGGCAGATTTTAGCAACTTAGCACAAGTCAAGCAAACAACCTATACATGCAATTCTAAGAGTATAGCAGCGGAATGTAAAACAATTGCATATGAAGGTAAAGGGAGGAGTTTGAGGGAGCAAACGCAATGTAGACATGGAGATTTTTTATCCGTGGTTCCGATCGGTGGTGCTATCGTACATCCACGTTGATGGAGACTTCAACCCAGGAAGGGTAACGGTTGCGCGAGTCCACGGAGGGCTCCACCCACGAAGGGTCCACGAAGAAGCAACCTTGTCTATTCCACCATGGTCGTCGCCCACGAAGGACTTGCCTCACTCGGGTAGATCTTTACGAAGTACGCGATCTCCTTGCCCTTACAAAGTCCTTGGTTCAACTCCACAATCTTGACGGAGGCTCCCAAGTGACACCTAGCCAATCTAGGAGACACCACTCTCCAAGAGGTAACAAATGGTGTGTTGATGATGAACTCCTTGCTCTTGTGCTTTAAATGATAGTCTCCCAACACTCAACTCTCTCTCACATGATTTGGATTTGGTGGAAAGAAGATTTGAGTGGAAAGCAACTTGGGGAAGGCTAGAGATCAAGATTTATGTGATTGGAATGGAATATCTTGACCTCAACACAAGTGTAGGTGGTTCTCTCTCAGAAAATGTATGTTGGAAGTGTAGGCATGTTCTGATGGCTCTCTCCACGAATGAAGAGTGGGTGGAGCCGTATATATAGCCTCCACACAAAATCTAACCGTTACACACAATTCACCAAACTCGATGGGACCGAATCATGAAACTCGGTCGGACTGATTTAGTTCAAAATGTGAACGTTAGGATTTTTGGTGGGACCGACATGTCAACTCCGTGGGACCGATTTCGTTTGGGTTAGGGCATAACGTAATCTCGATGAGACCGATTACACAAACTCGGTGAGACCGATTTTGGTAATAGACTAACCAGAGAGTTGGTCAGGCAAACTCGGTGGGACCGATTCGCTCATCTCGGTTGGACCGAAACGTTACGAAAGGGAAACAGAGAGTTTCATTGCAATCTCGGTGGGACCGATCGCTCATCTCGGTTTGACCGAAACGTTATGAAGGGAAACAGAGAGATTACAATCCCATCTCGGTGAGACCGATATCCCTATCGGTGAGACCGAAAATACTAGGGTTTCTGGCAGTGGCTATGTCAAGTGAACTCGGTGGCGCCGGATAGATCAAATCGGTGGGGCCAAGTTTGACTTTTGGTTTGGGACATATGTGGATATGAGAAAGTAGTTGAGGGCTTTAGAGGATATCACTAAGCATTTTGAGCAAGAAACTCATTAAGCAACACCTCATCCCCTCTTGATTGTATTGGCTTTTCCTATGGACTCAATGTGATCTTGGATCACTAAAATGAAAAATGTAGAGTCTTGTGCTTTGAGCTTGAGCCACTCCTTTTGTCCTTGGCATTTTGAGGGGTCCACTTTTCTAATCCATGCCATGTCAATCATTGAGCTTTCCTGAAATATTCATGTTGAAATAGCATTAGCTCAATGAGCTATATGTTGTTAGGAATTACCAAAACCACCCAGGGATCGTTGCACTTTCACCCTGTTACCTTCGGCCAGAGCAACAACTACCGCACCGAGCTCATTAACTTCGATGTCGCCCACATCCGTCTGCCATACACTGCCATCCTCGGGTATCCAGCATTGGTCAAGTTTATGGCAGTGACCCACCATGGCTACAATGTCCTCAAGATGCCAGGGAGCGGTGGAGTCATCACAGTCCCCTGCGAAGAAAGATATGCGATGTGCTCCCTTGAGCGCGCCTTCCAAGCCGCAGCGATCGAAGACCCCGACAACGAAGGCACCATGTATCCTCCTGAGGCCATCCCCAAGAAGAAGAAGCAGCTACTCCACCCAGGGCCTCAGGAGAACAGTGCCTCCGGTGGCACCACCTCAGGATCCGCGCCCGCAGTTGGGGCGCCTCCCTCCCTCGCATAGGAAGGCGCGCCCGACGCCCTCCTCGGGCAAGGCCCAAGGGCTCTCTTCTGGAGGGCCTCAGACCTAGCCAGCATCACGAGGGAGGCGCTCGGGCACCATGTGGAGGCGTGCTTCGCCGCACGTTTCCCCCAAAGGGGCACTGGGCGAGGTGCGCCCGGTGCTCAGGAGTTCATCGACAAGGCGACCCAGGAGCTTCAAGAGGCAAGGGCCATACATGGCGGCCGCCGCCCACCACCCGGCGTAGCTCCCCATCCTGGCGAGAACGGCGGGCTACGCACCTGCATCGACATCCCGGGGCTCAACAGGGCCGCATCCCAAGAGCGCTTCTGGCCTTCGCACGTTGGCCTGTGCGAAGGTCCACCTCACAGCTACGTTCGCATGCCCTTTGGCCTGCCGAACGCGGCTGTTACCTTCCAGCGTCACTTACGGAGCATCCTAGCGGCTCAGGAGGCCAGGCACCACGCAGTCCTGGCAGGGATGGCAACGGTCCTCAAGGAACCACCCGAGCCCCCAGAGCCTCCCGAGGCCCAGGGCCCTGGCGGCTCGTGAGGAACGACTCCATCAGCACGCGTCTTCAGCCACCTTCAGCTACTCCAACATCCCTTCGACAACGGTACCAGGTGACATTTTCCGGTTTACTTAGCTGGGAGCGCCCCTCGGGCTGCATCATTCCCAGGCCGCATGGGCCAGTCCCTGCGGCATGTATCTTTCTGCAACTTTAATTTACTCTACAGGGAGCGCCCCTCGGGCTGCATCTTCCCCAGGCCGCTCGGGTCCGTCCCGGTGGCATGTATCGTTCTCGCATCCATTCGAACTAGCTTGTTCCTTTGCACGGGTTACTTAAGATTACAACCTCCCTGCCCGGTACTTCGATGCCATGAACGTCGTGCACCCTTGCAGGCCCGCCCACGATCGCCTCATGATTTAGGACAAGCACGACTTCTGTGCTCGGGTCCGTCCCTGCAGTGTTGCCAAACCCAAGAGGCTGAGCTCTGGCTCGCGGGCCCGTTCCCGTGTACGTCACCTCCCATGGCTCTTGGTGCCTCATTCTCGCATGAGCTAATCATGGGCGGACAGGCTAGGGCGCATGACCCGGTGCCTCGCCGCCATGGGAGCCATGCGTCGGGCGTCTTTCTTCAGGATCCTTCGCATGAGAAGACTAGGCACGGCGTCAGTGCCAGGGTCCACCCCTGCAGCATTGATAAATCCAACGACCGAGCTCTGTCTAGCGGGCCGGCCCCATTCACGTCACCTCCTGGGGTCATTGGTGTCTAGCCTTCTCATGTTATTGCCTCAGGAGATTCGTCCAACGCAGGTTGCCTAACCATCTCGCAGGACCACCACAACTGTCAAGAATCAAGAACAGGCGCAACCCGCCGTGAGGTAGGGCCTCGTGAGTCAGACACACCTTGTCAAGCCCTGCCGTGCAAGCCACGTGTCAGGGCGGGGCTGTACACGCCCTGGGGGCTCCACTCGGAGGGAGCCCTCACCCACGCGCCAGTGGAAGCACCATGCTCCGCGCTGGCGGTCGACACGATCGAGGAGCGGCTATGCCCGTGCAAGTGCGGAAGCGCTATGCTCCGCGCTGGTGGTAGACAACTGAGGCGACCCCATGGCTGTACCAACCTCAGGGAGCCCCCGGGCTCGATGTCCAGCCTCGTCGCAACACCTCCCCTCGGGAGAGTCACGCGAGGGTGCTGGGCATGGGGGCTGCGCCCGGGTCACGCCCGAGCGTACGCCACCCTGCCAGGTCCCTTGGACCTGGTCGTTGTCGGTGTCAAGACTGGCGGATCTCGGGGAGGGGGTCCCGAACTGTGCATCTAGGATCGATAGTAACAGGAGACAGGGGACACGATGTTTACCCAGGTTCGGGCCCTCTCTATGGAGGTAATACCCTACTTCCTGCTTGATTGATCCTGATGAATATGAGTGTTACAAGAGTTGATCTACCACGAGATCGTACTGGCTAAACCCTAGAAGTCTAGCCTATATGAATATGGTAATGGGTCTCTCCCTATCCGGACTATGCTCTCCGATTTATATAGACACCGGAGAGATCTAGGGTTATATGGGGTCGGTTACATAAGAGGGAATCTTCATAGTCGGTCACCTAGCTTGCCTTCCACGCCAAGGAGAGTCCAATCCGGACATGGGTACAATCTTCGGCCTTCATGTCTTCACAGCCCATCAGTCCGGCCCAACGAATAACAGGTCGGACACCTGAGGATCCCTTAGTCCAGGACTCCCTCAGTAGCCCCGGAACCTGTCTTCAATGACGAGGAGTCCGGCGCGCATATTGTCTTCGGCATTGCAAGGCGGGTTCCCCTTTTTCTGAACTCCAAGATAGTCTTCGGATGCGATGATTGTATCCGGACCTGTTACACACACCATGCACAATCGCAGAGAGAATATATATTTTTACACGAGTTCCATCTGCTGACAACCTTGCAGCAGGACATTACGTCCGACCGGTCATAATTTCAAACCGTTTTTCATCTGCCATCCCACGTTTCGAGACGCGGTTGCTATTGGCACGTCTTGTCGAAGCAGAGACCATGTCCCCTTATTGCGGGATTCTCATCAATGCGGGCGTGGGTAACCCAACCGTGCCGTTTACACAGCCCTTGGGAATAGGCGAATCTTAAGGCGAGTGAGGAGGCGTTTAGTATTTGCTGCCTTTATAAGGGGATAAGGATTCCCTTTTCCTCTTCTCACGCTCTCTCTCTGTCTCCGCCTATCCAATCTCGAGCTCCAGCGCCCAAGTTCTCATCTCCTTTCCACTCAAGCAACCATGTCCGGGTCCGGTGATCAGGGCAAGTGGATGGTCTCCTCCGTCCAGGAGGAGGACATTACTGAGCTTCGGGCGGGCGGATATTTGGCGAAGGAGATCGACCACCGTCTGCCGGCCGAGGGAAAAGTCGTCCCCATGCCGAAGCCCACTGAGAGGGTAGTATTCATCCCCCATTTCGTCCGCGGGCTAGGGTTTTCCCTCCACCATTTTGTCCGCGGGCTGATGTATTATTAGGGGATAGATTTCCATGATCTGTCCCCGAATTCCTTCCTCAACATCTAGGTGTTTATCGTCGTGTGCGAGGCCTTCCTCCCCATCCAAACTCACTTCAGGCTGTGGCTCAAAGTCTTCGACGTGAAGCCGAAGGTGGTGGATGGCCAGCACATGGAGTGTGGAGGAGCCATGGTGAGCAAGTTGTCCAATGTCTCCTGGCCCAAGGGCACTTTTGTGGACACAGTAAAGGAATGCCAGAAGCAATGGTTCTATATCACTGAACCCCGCGGCACCACCTGGGATGCAGCTGCCGAATTCCGCTCCGGCGCTCCTATGCAACTCACCTCCTGGGTCGAGAAGAGTTCGCACTGGTGTTCACCTGATGAGCTGATAGCGTTGCAGACGCACGTTCAAAGCATGGTGACCAAGAATGTCAAGCTCGTCGATATAATCCAGGTGATGTTAATTCGCCGGATTCTTTCATGCCAGCGCCGAAGCCGTCCTCTCTGGGAGTTTAATTCGAAGAAGCACCAGACCTTGGTAAGGCTCTTCGAGACTACTCACGAAGGCGCCTAGAAGTTACTTTTTAAGGGCAACGAGAAGCCACCGGCCATGGATTCAGACCGTGGTCATGATTGTACACACCCCGCCAGCAAGGTATGTTATTTCTGACGTATCCCCAACCTAATTGTTTCGAGGATGATGTCTGAGCTTTTATTATTGCTCTTTCAGGACCGGATGGAGAGGGCGAAGCAGATCCAGTGTCCGGCTCCGCTGCCTGAAGAACCAGTCATCCCGCGTCTAGCGAAGATGCTGGTGTCGGCGCCGTATAAGGCGCTGGAGAAGAAGGCCAAGAAGAAGGCAAAGGGGGCCAAGAGTGGCCCCCGCCGCAAGGGCACTTCGAACATGACGTCCGAAGACGACGAAGATCATTCCTCTGTCCCTGAGGACAATGATGAGGAAGAGGAGGAGGAGGAAGAAAACAACCCTCCCCCTGAGGAGAGGAAGAAGAAGAGGGCGGCTTCGGCGCATCTAGAGGCGGAAACGCCCAAGAAGGGGAAGGGGGTCCCGGCGGTCAACACCACGTGGGACATTGACAGCAGTGCGGAACGACGCCCCCGTGCTAAACCCCAGGCCGCATCGGAAGTGACATGGCTCGCTTGTGCGCACATCCAGCCCTGTCTCTCCATTATCTTGACATAGTTAACTGTATTGTTGCAATCCGGCCCGCAACCTAATCCAACGATCCTCGTCTGGAGGATCGCTGGCTCCGTCGGAGATGACGAGCATGTCGCCACCACCTGCTTATTCCCCCGGGGCCAGGGATGATACCAAAGTGTTGTCCCGGAGGGCCGCTCCGAACCGGGGAGGAGCCCAGGATGCTGTCCGGGAGGCACCACGAGGCGAAGCCTCCATTGCCGGACACATAGAGGAGACGATCCCCATGGAGACTGGCGAAGAGGTCCGCATCCAGTTTGGCCCTCAGCCGAATACGATTCCGGAGACCCATATGGCTCTGGAGTCGGGCGAGCAGCCCCCTTTGAAGGAGGGGGTGCGCCGCTTCCGCCGGTGGTCCCTATCCATCCAGGGACGCTGGATAACCTGATGGAGGCGCTTCGAGGCGCCTCCGTTATGGACGAGCACCTTGTCCTTATGGGCGCGGTGATCGATAAGGTTCGGTTCGCCAAGAGTGGACTGAATGAAGCCTGCAGCAACCCGTTGACAGATTTTGAGGTAAGTGACATAGAAAGAGAAAAAAACCATGTAGTCAGTAGCCCCTGAGACAATGTCCGGTGTTCGGCGAGAAGAACAGGACAGAGGATCTATTGTAGGAGACTAACATAGTATGTATGCATATGCAGGCGTCGCTGTTGGCTGCAACCTCGCATGCTGCCGAGATCTCTGAACCGAAGAATAGGCTGGAGCAGACCGAGAACGAGCTCGGCGAGGTTACAATTCGGCTTCAGGAGAAGCAAGGTGAGTAACGACTTGCTGTGTGTTCGGAAAGCATAGGCGTTGTGTATTGACTGTAGTGTCGTAATATGTGCAGGAGCCGCGACCGAGGTCGAGGCCCTGAGGAAGACCTTGGGCGAGGCCGAGGAGAAGGTTGTCTAGCAGCAGGCCGCCCGTAAGAAGCTCAAGGCCCGGGTCAAAGAAGTCCAGCAGGAGCTCCAAGATGCGGTGAAAAAATGTGAGACCTTTGAGAATGATGCGTCGGCTCAAGAGGCCGAAGTCACCAAGGCTCGTCAAAGCGCGGAGACCGCATGGAATGAGGCCCAGGCCGCTCTCAAGGAGATCCAGGAGGCCAAGAAGATCACGGCGGGTAAGGCTTTTAAGATGCAAAGCAAGTATGCGGAGAGGCGGTACCTTTTACTAACCCGGGTTCGGAGTTCCCCAGGGGCTTTTGCAGATATACCACGCAGCGTATCAGACGCTGCGGAGTTCTACTGAGCCGAAGGATGAGGTTCTACAGAGAAGCTATTCTGGTCGCAGTATGCGACGCCAGACCATCCCGTGTCCTTCACCAATCAGCTGAAACA
The DNA here is from genome assembly GCF_018294505.1 of Triticum aestivum. NCBI lineage: Eukaryota > Viridiplantae > Streptophyta > Magnoliopsida > Poales > Poaceae > Triticum > Triticum aestivum. The sequence continues at coordinate 360,926,463 of NC_057796.1, forward strand.
GCTGGTGGAGCTGCACAGGGTGGCCGAACTAGCCATGAAGGATTTGATGATCCGGCTATGGCCGGCCGAAGCTATGCCCGGCAGCTACTTCGGACTCGTGAGGCGGCTAGTGGAAGCCTGTTCGCGGCTGGACATCGTCAAGCGCTCTACATGTATTGAAGGGGCCCATATGGACTTCGCTCGTTGCAAGATGTGGTGGGCGAAGATGAACGCCGTTGAAGTTGCCAGCGGGCCGCCAGAGGGCAAGGAGCACCGCACACCCGAGAGATATTTTGCAGATGTCATAGAAGGGTCTCGACTAGTGGCAGCTCAATGTTCGCAGGACATTGTGTTTGAATAAATGTATTCATGTTGCCCTTGCATTGTATTATGCAAACAAAGTCTGTAATGTAATTTTGTTATGCTTTAATTGTTTCCTCCTGTGCGGCCATGTTGTTTGTAATCTGAGGGTTGGCCAGTCGTCGGCTTCTGCCCTTGCGTAGGTAGTACGGAGGTGTTCGGGATGGGATCTACACAATCTTGATCGAATTATATGGTCCTTTGGAGGAGTTGTTTAGCGCAACGAACAAGGCAATAAGACTATACAGCCTAAACACCCTCACTTAGCCATAGGAGTTTTATAATTAAGCAAGTGCGCAGCCCCTGGTCCGAGCCAGGGTGCTGTCAGCATCTGATCGGGAAGTGTCGAACAGCTGAGCGGCTCTCGCCGTATCATGACAGTCAGTTTTCGGCTTTCTCTACTGAGGTGCTCATCCGGTCAAGGCCGGGGCACAATCGCAGTAGTTCTCCCTTTACTACCCTAGCCGATAGAGCGGAACGTAAGGTAGCAAGCACATGAGCCGGGCAACCCAACTATTGACCAAAGACATGATTCGGAGCCAATGCATATAATGCTAAATTCAGGGTGCCGAACTTATATATAAGAAGTGTTCGGACTTTGCTACCGTATTGTGGGGCGATAAGTAGCCCCTGGCGAATATGAGACGTACCAAAGAGTACCGATGCAGCTGATAAGCAGATCGAAATAAAATGAAGTAAGAGGCGAAAACCATAGAAACTGGGCCGCAAACCACTTTCATTATAACTGGATGGATACGTCAAGGCGTATCTTGTACAAATAGTGCGATAAGCCTCCGGGCTATTTAACATGCTGGAATCAAGAGGGCGCAGCGTGCGGGGCCTGAGAAATAAATATAAATACCACCAAGAAGACGTATAGAGGTTACTCTACGCACCTATGATCCTTGCATCCTTTATATGCCGATCCTTCAAAGGGACTGGTCAGCAGGCCCGTGGGAAAAAGAACCTGAAACAAAAAGAAAAAGGTGAAAGTATGTGTGTCCGGGTTTGGTCTAGCCGAACTGTATATCCCGGGTTAGCTTCTGCCTCCGTCAATGTCCATGGGATTTTGAGTGCGTAATTATGTACGCGTGGTGCGAATGCCGCTACTTCATCGGGATTGGGACAGAGGCCGAATTGCTAATCGAGCTCTTGACGAGCCGCGCTGTCCTGCTGCAGTGTAGTCCAGAACCTCTTGATGATGTCCAGGGGCTCGACAGCCGCACTATGGTGCTGTTTGAGAAGGCCGCTCTGTACCTTTGCTGCTAGGGCGGCGGTGTCTCCTCTGTTCAGAGGGAGCCCTCCGTATTGCCATTGACTGTTATGACGCCGCGTGGACCGGGCATCTTGAGCTTGAGATAAGCATAGTGTGGCACTGCGTTGAATCTAGCAATCGCTGTTCGTCCGAGCAGTGCGTGGTAGCCGTTGGGGAAGGGGACGATGTCGAAGATTAACTCCTCGCTTCAGAAGTTGTCCGGAGAACCGAAGACCACTTCCAGCGTGATTGAGCCCGTACAGCGGGCCTCTACACCTGGTATGACTCCTTTAAAGGTAGTCTTTATTGGTTTGATTGGTGAGGGGTCAATGCCCATCTTCCGCACTGTGTCTTGATAGAGCAGGTTGAGGCTGCTACCACCGTCCATCAGGACTCATGTTAGGTGAAACCCGTCAATAATTGGGTCAAGGACTAGTGCGGCTGAACCGCCGTGGCGAATACTAGTTGGGTGGTCTCGACGATCGAATGTGATCGGGAACGACGACCACGGATTGAATTTTGGGGCGACTGGCTCTACCGCGTAGACGTCCCTAAGTGCTCGCTTACGCTCCCTTTTGGGGATGTGTGTAGCGTATATCATGCTCACCGTTTTGACTTGAGGGGGAAATTTCTTCTGCCCCCCAGTGTTCGGCTGCCGGGGCTCTTCGTCCTCGTCCTCACTTTGTGATCCCTTTTCTTTCTTTTCGGCATTTAACTTGCCAGCCTGCTTGAAAACCCAACAATGCTTGTTGGTATGATTGGCTTGCTTATCCGGGGTGCCGTGTATCTGGCACGGACGGTCGAGTATGCGGTCCAGGCTGGAAGGTCCTTCATTGTTTCTTTTGTAGGGCTTCTTCCGTTGGCCGGACTTGGAGCCAGTCAATTCGGCGTTGACTGTGGTGTCATCGGTGTTGTTGCCATTGCTTCGGCGTTTGTGTCTATTGCGCCGGAGCTTGCCAGTGCTATTCTGTTCCTTAGAGGGGCCTGTCTCACTGGCTGTGTTGTTACTACGAGCCAGCCAACTGTCCTCACCCGCGCAAAAGCGGGTCATGAGTGCCGTGAGGGCTGCCATGGACTTCGGCTTTTCTTGGCCGAGGTGGCGTGCTAGCCATTCGTCACTGATGCTGTGTTTGAAGGCTGCTAAGGCCTCGGCGTCCGGACAGTCAACGATCTGGTTCTTTTTGGTTAGGAACCTAGTCCAAAATTTTTTGGCTGATTCTCCAGGTTGCTGAACTATGTGGCTTAAGTATCGGCGTCTGGTGGCCGGACATAGGTTCCTTGGAAGTTGTCCAGGAAAGATTCTTCCAAGTCCTCCCAGCTGCCGATAGAATTTTCAGGCAGGCTGTTAAGCCAGTGCCGAGCTGGCCCTTCGAGTTTTAGTGGGAGGTATTTAATGGCGTGGAGGTCATCTCCTCGAGCCATATGGATATGGAGAATGAAATCCTCGATCCATAATATGGGATCGGTTGTGCCGTCGTATGATTCAATATTGACGGGCTTGAACCCCTCAGGGAATTCGTGATCCAATACTTCATCTATGAAGCAGAGAGGGTGTGCGGCACCTCTGTACCGGGCCACATCGCGGCGTAGCTTTGATGGAGTCCGTCTGCGGCATTCGGCCCGGGCGTGGTTAGGTTTGTCACGTCCGAATAGGTAGCCGTCGTCGTGCCTCGAGGCACGTCCTTGCGATCCATAGATCGATCTTGTATGTCCTGCGCTACTGTCCAGGGTCTGCCGGAGGTCATACGTGTGACCTTGAACTCTTCCGTCCCTATTTTTACGGGGCGGTGGGCAGGCTGCTGTTCGGCCGGAGTTGCCGCTTTATCCCGACCGCTGGGTGGCCGGTCGGCCCCCCTGTCTCGACCACGTGGTGGTCGTTCTGCAATACGCGAGGGAGATGTGTGCTCTGGTGCCTCCTCATCGAATTGAGGTAGCAGTCTGCATTTCGGGTCGCTCTTGGCTGGGCGCTCGAGGTCGTATTCTTCGGCCGTCAGGACGTCAGTCCATCTGTCGACGAGCAGATCTTGTTCGGCTTGAAGCTGCTGTTGTTTCTTTTTCAGGCTCCTTGAAGTGGCTATGAGCTGAAGTTTAAAGCGCTCCTGCTCTAGAGGATCCTCAGGCACGATGAAGTCTTTGTTGCCGAGGCTTGTCTCCTCCTTGGAGGGTGGACAGTAACTATCATCCTCCGAGTCATCTTCTATGGCCTGTTCGTCAGGATTGTCATGCCTGTTGTCATGTTCCTCCTGTTCGGATATAGCTCCGACAGGGTCTTCGTTGTTTTCGGTGTCGCCCGGAGTACTATTTTCTCCGGTGCTAGTGTTGCTATCTTTTGAGCGACGAGGCTTAGAGCGGCGTTTGGGGCGCCGGCGCTTGGACTGCGTCTCAAAGGGTTTATTCGCGTCTGGCTCTTCTTTGTCATCGCCAGCTCCCTTACGTGTATCAACCATGTACACGTCGTACGAAGAGGTGGCCGTCCAATGTCCAGTGAATGGCGGGTCTTGGCCTTGCTCCTTGTCGGCATTGGCGTCCATACCGTCGATGTATTCGGAGTCGTAGTCGAGCTCGTTGGTTAAGTCCTCGACGGTAGCTATGAAGTGGGTGGCCGGTGGGAAGCAAAATTCCTCGTCATCCGCCTCTTGCTCGAACCGAACATAGTTCGGCTGTGAGTCCTCCTCCAAGGACAAGTTCTTCAAATAGTTTAGAACGCCACCAAAAGGTGAGTGGAAGTCTGCGGTGCTAAATACGAAAATCGATAACCGATCTAGCTCGGTGTCCGGAGGCGCACCTGATCCAGAACGTACAGCCGGAGATGAGTCCAGAGTTCCATTGACGCAAACATTGCAGAATGTCAAGTCCGTGTGCGGCTCCAACACCGTGGACTTTGTGTCCTCGGAGGGCACGATCTGCTTCGGTTCTGAAGCCGTTGCAGCAACAGGATCCATCTCCTCGACGTAATCCGATAACATATTTAAGTCATGTTCATCGGAGCGTGGGGAAGCAATTGCCGCAGTCTCAAATCCATTGAAGATCGAGTCTCCACGGATATCCACGGCGTAGTTCAAGCTTCCAAATCTGACCTGGTGGCCAGGGGCGTAGCTATCGATCTGCTACAGACGGCCAAGCGAGTTGGCCTGCAGTACGAAGCCGCCGAATACGAAAATTATGTCCGGGGAGGAAAATTCCTCCTTGGCCAGCGTCATTGTCGACAATTGAAGGGGCCATTGAGCCTTTCGTCGATGGCACAGTGGAACTCTCAATGAAAGCACCAATGTCGGTGTCCAAACCGGCGGATCTCGGGTAGTGGGTCCCGAACTATGCGTCTAGGATCGATGGTAACAGGAGACGGGGGACACGATGTTTACCCAGGTTCGGCCCTCTCTATGGAGGTAATACCCTACTTCCTGCTTGATTGATCTTGATGAATATGAGTGTTACAAGAGTTGATCTACCATGAGATCGTAATGGCTAAACCCTAGAAGTCTAGCCTATATGAATATGGTAATGGGTCTCTCCCTATCCCGACTATGCTCTCCGGTTTATATAGACACCGGAGAGATCTAGGGTTACATGGGGTCGGTTACCTAAGAGGGAATCTTCATAGTCAGTCGCCTAGCTTGCCTTCCACACCAAGGAGAGTCCAATCCGGACATGGGTACAATCTTCGGCCTTCATGTCTTCACAGCCCATCAATCCGGCCCAACGAATAACAGGCTGGACGCCTGAGGATCCCTTAGTCCAGAACTCCCTCAGTCGTCACGCGTTCCTCCCGAGTGGAGCCTCGGCGAAGGAAAAGGTATGAAGGTCATTTGAGCGTCAAGGGGGACTCCTGAGCATCGCGACTCAGGAGCCTAACTGGTCACGTAGCCCCTCACTCCTTGGTTCCGTCCTGGTGATCCGGACGTCCCAACGGCGGTCGAGTTATGCGCGGGGTCGGGCCCTGCCAACGTAGAACACTAAGGCCTACTTTCGCATATCCTTACTGTAAGTTGTTTGCACGTCAAGGGGGACTCCTGAGCATTGCGACTCAGGAGCCTAACTGGCCACGTAGCCCCTCACCCCTTGGTCTCATCCTGAAGATCTGGACAACCCAATGGCGGCTGAGGTACACGCGGGGTCGGGCCCCGCCGACGTAGAACGCCAAGCGATATGTAAGTGCATCTAGTGCCCCTTAGTGATTTTTGTGTATTGAAGACTTATAGGTTAAGGGACTAATGTGTTTATGAGTGTACACAGGTCTATAAGTCTATGAGGAGTTTGATATTTACAGAGAAAGTCGACCGCTAAAAATGAAGTTCTTCGACTGAAGACTTTGGATTTCTGAAAACTTTGAAAGTGAAGAAATTGGTGTGACCTTAAAGACTTGATATTCATTCGAGGAACATGAAGCATGAAGTCTTTTGTTTTCGTAGTTTCATTTTTCTCTTTCTTGAGTCATGGGAAACACTGTACTGTTAAAGGGGGTCGAGGAAATACTAAGGAAAAATTTCCACGTGATGCTCAAGTAAAAATCCTACACCTTCCAATCCCTTCGAGTGAATCCATTGGAAATCTCATACAGTTCAGTCATATTCTTCAGTGACAGAGATGAAGTTCTTCTAGTCTCTGAGGATTTGTTCTGACTGGGGAGTTAGGAATTCTCCAGTGCGGATTGCCTACACAATGAGGAACATGATAGCCCTGAGGAATTTGATACTCAAATTTCTGACCGTTGTTGTGCCTTGTGCCAGCTGTCCCAAAATATCTACCCACCTAACGGTCATATCATTGAAGGGCATTTATGTCTTATCATCTTGGGCTGCTGCCTAGGCTATAAATAGCCACCCCCTACAACCACTAGCTGGTTGGCTACTCCGAGAGAAACTGACAGTTTTCATTTGAGAGCATCCCATCCTCTGAGGACTTTGAGCCAAAATCATCAAGTGAGGAAAACCCAAACCCAAACACCTACAAACCCAAAGTGATTGAGCATCACTGAAGAGATTGATCCTGCGTGGATCCGACACTTGTTACCTTTGAAGACTGTGCTTCTTCCAGACGGTTAGGCGTCATGGTCTAGAGCATCCAAGAGGAATTGTGGATCGTCGAGTGACCGAGTTTGTGAAGGTTTGGAAGTCACCTGAAGACTTACCACGAGTGATTGGGCGAGGTCTGTGGGACCTTAGCTCAAGGAGAATACGGTGAGGACTGTGTGTCCGGGACTGTGTGTCCTCAGCTTTAAATACCTAGCCTCTCCAACCAGACGTACAACTGAGACAACAGTTGGAACTGGTCTACCAAATCATTGTCTTCACCAAGCTTACTGGTTCTATTTCCTCAACTCTTTCATTTCCTCATAACTTTGTTGTGCAATTGTTCATATCTGTGTTTGAAGACTTTGACTGAAGACTTTCTCAATTTCCTCAGTTCAATTTCTTCAGTCTGTTTGTCTTCATCATGTGTTATCCTGTGTTTACGCTTTTTGTACTCTGTGCCTTGTCTTCATTTGATCATGATGACTATGCCTATGTTCTGTTACCTTAACTTCTGAGTACTTATTCCGCTGCAAGTAGTTCTTCGATAAGGAATTTCCTCACCGCAAATTCCTCAGTGAAGAATTCGTAAAAATCGCCTATTCACCCCCCTCTAGTCGATATAATGCACTTTCAATTGGTATCAGAGCAAGGTACTCCCTTGTTCTGTGTGATTTTGGTTTAACCGCCTGGAGTTTTAGTTATGTCGACCGCAGGTGTGATCAAGGTCTCTGCTGGGTGTCCTACCTTTGATGGGACGGACTACCCCTACTAGAAGAATAAGATGCGAATGCATCTTGAGGCAATTGATAACGATATCTGGTATGTTGTGGAAAATGGTGTTCCCTCAGTCACACCTTCTCTGAATGCTGCTGATGTGAAGAGATTCAAGCAACTCGATTCTCAAGCGAAGAATATCATATGTGGCCATCTGAGCAAAGGGCAGTATGGAAGAGTGGGTGCTCTGGAAACTGCTAAACTTATCTAGGATAGGCTGTCCAAGGTCAATGAAGGAGTCTCAACTCAACGTGACTCTCGAGTTGACGTTCTTCGCAATCTCTTCAAGCGCTTCAAGAGACTGGACAATGAAAATGTTCAGCAAACCTTCGATCGCCTCACTGACATCTCAAATGAGCTTCAAGCACTTGGTGCCACTGACATCACCGACCGTCAGGTAGTGAAGAAACTGCTGAGATCGCTTGATTCCTCATTTGATACTCTGGCACTGATGATACAAGAACGTGGAGATTACAAGTCACTTGATCCCGCTGATATCCTCGATAGGCTAAACACTCATGAGTTCCAGCTTGCTGAGAAGAGAGATCTCTATGGTTCGAGCTATGGCAGATCACGTGCCCTGAAGGCCAAGGCAGTTTCTGAGTCTGAAGATGAAGATTCTGGCACTAGCCTTGGTGATCCTGAAGAACTGAGCCATGAACTAGCACTGCTCGTGAAGAAATTTCAGAAGTTCTCAAGACGTGGTCGCTTTGGAAAACCCTCAAGGAGCAATGATTCCTCATCCAGTGACTACAAGAAGAGGCTATGCCACAAATGCAAGAAACCTGGTCACTACATTCAAGATTGTCCTCAGTGGGAAAAGGAATCAAAGAAGAAGAAATACAAGGATAACAGTTCTGATGATGCAAAGAAGAAGAAATCTTCAAACTCTTTATCATCAAAATCCTCAAAGTCTTCATCTCACAAGAAGAGCAGCTCCGAGAAGGCTCGGCCATTCATTGGCAAGGAAATGGACTCTGAGGCTAAATCTGAGGAACATGAGGAAGAGGAGGCATCTGAGGAGTCTGAATCTGGTGTGGCGAGTCTAGCTCTCGCTACTGGTTTCGTCAGCAAGTCCATCTTCAACACTGAAGAAAATGGCTCCACCAACAAGGCTGATGAACGCGATGATGACTACGCTCCCACCTATTGCGTCATGGCAAAAGGTGCCAAGGTACTCAAATACCCCTCCTCTGAATCAAATGAGGATGAATCTGATGAAAACCTCAAGCCCAACTATTCTAAACTTGCTAAGATTGTTGTGAAACAACAAAAGGCTTTTGAAAAGGTTCAAAACATGCTAGACAAAAGTGATGATATGTTGGGTGAAGAAATGGATCGCACTAAGACCTTGACTGGAAATCTTCAGAGACTTCAGTCCAGGTTTGACAACCTGCAAGGTCATCATAACACTTTCTTATTTGATCATGAGAAGCTTTCGTATGAATTTCTTTAAAGAAAGCAAGATCTTGAAAAGCTAAGAGTGAGTTATGAAGATCTTCAGAAGGAGCGCGATTCATTACTTGCTCAACAAATCAGCGCTTCTCAGGAAGAATTTGTTCCTCCATGTTTGAAATGCATTGAATGTGAATCTGCTAATTCTTCACCTGAATGTTCAAATGCTACAAATTCTTCAACTGTCTCTACTATCACTAACTCCTCATCTAAGGACATTGCTAGTATCACTGATGATGCAGGACTGAAGGAATTGTATATGGCAGGCATGTACAAAAGCCTCAAAGGGCATCAGACTCTTTGTGATGTGCTTAAAAAGCAGATCCTCAATAGGAACCCTAGGAAAGAGGGTATTGCCTTTGAGAGGAAACTCAATGCTGGCGGTACATATTGGAAGCCTGAGCAGTACCCCAAAACCTCATGGGTTGCTGCAAAGGGACCTCCAGTTGATCCATCCAATTTATCTGGCTTTACATGTGAATCTCCTCATTCTTCTGATGAGTCATTTGACTCCAACTATAAACTGTTCAAAAATCAGAATGGTGAAGTATTTGCTAGATATGTTGGCACTAACTGCAGGAACGGTTCCGCTATGAAGAAAATCTGTGTTCCCAAAAGATGCCTTGAAAGTCTTCAGGTGAATGTCCTCATGACTCCACCAGTGAAGAATACGAACCCCAGATCAAATTCTTCATATGAACAAAATTCTTCATATGGATCCGAGTCCTCATACGGACCAAATTCCTCACGTGGATCAAATCCCTCAAAAGGATCAATGTCCTCATATGAATATTATCGTGCTAACACATCTGTTTCGCAGGGAAGAGCTAAGGGCTATGAATATGAGCATTATTGTTCTAACCATTATGTTCATAAGTCTTCAAAGAATTTCTCTGCTTATTCATATGCTTACCCTAACTCCTCTTATGTGAAACGAAGTAGGCTGGCTTCTATGCCACCTGTCTCGTATGGAGCTCGTAGAGTGATGAACTCTTTGCCACCCCTTCAGATGTGGGTGGTGAAGAAAACGAACTAATCTCTTATGTAGGGTCAGGTCTCCAGACGTGCTTAAACGTCTGAAGAATTTGCTGGAGACCTGAAATTGCCTGAAAGGACGCAGGCTAATCATGCAAAAATGAACTTTCATTTCTCACGTCCTCTTATTGTTTTATCTGCTCTATTGATTGATGAAATTGATCTGATGAATTGATGTCATGTTCTTCACTAATGAAGTATATGAGTTCGTAAATTGCACTAATTCATCTGCAGGATGATCAACCCAAAGCCAATGAGTGGGTTCTTGATAGTGGATGTACAAATCACATGACTGGTGACAAGAATCTATTGATGGATGCTCCCTTATGTCCATCGCATCTGAAGCATATCATCTTCGCTGACAAAGGCAAAAGTCAGGTATTGGGTCTAGGTAAGGTTGCTATATCAAAGGATCGACAAATGGACAAAGTCATGCTTGTCGAGTCCTTAGGATACAACCTCGTGTCTGTCTCAATGCTTTGCGATCTTGATATGGTTGTTGTCTTTGGCAAGTATCGTTGTGTTGTGATCATGGAAGCTGACAATTCCAAAGTCTTCCAAGGCTTTAGGAGAGGAGACTTGTATATTGTTGATTTCTCTACAGGATCACAACCAGCCGTATGCCTACTTGCAAAAGCTTCAGAAGGCTGGCTATGACATCGACGACTTGGTCATGTAGGCATGAGGAACTTGCACACGCTTGCGAAGAAGAAGCATGTCATTGGCATGGAGAATGTCAAATTCCTCAAGGATCACTTATGCGGAGCCTGTGAAGCTGGAAAGATGACCAAGGCCAAACATCCAGTGAAGACAATCATGACTACCACTCAACCATTTGAATGGCTTCATATGGATCTCTTTGGTCCTAACCATTATTCTGCAGTTACAAATGATGCATCTCTATATGGCTTTGTTATTGTTGATGATTACTCTCGTTACACATGGGTACATATTGTCACTTACAAACATGAGGTGCAGGAAGTCTTCAAACGATTTTCCTCGAGGGCTTCAACCAACTTTGGTGTGAAGATCAAGCACATCAGGAGTGACAATGGAACTAAGTTCAAGAATTCTGGTCTTGATGACTATCTTGATGAACTTGGTATTACTCATGAGTTATCTGCTCCTTATACTCCTCAGCAGAATGGCGTCATGGAGCGCAAGAACAGGACTCTTGTTGAGATGGCTCGCACTATGCTTGATGAATACAAGACGCCTCATCATTTCTGGATTGAGGCAATTGATACTGCTTGCCACATCATCAACAGGGTATATCTTCACAAGTTCTTTAAGAAGACCGCTTATGAACTCCTCACTGACAAGAAACCCAATGTGAGTTATTTCAAAGTCTTCGGTGCTAAATGTTGGATTAGAGATCCTCATCACAACTCTAAATTTGCACCGAAAGCACATGAGGGTTTTATGCTTGGTTACGGAAAGGACTCGCACACCTACAGAGTCTTCAACAACGTTCACCACAAAGTTGTTGAAACTGTAGATGTGCGGTTCGATGAAACTAATGGCTCGCAAGAGAGCACCTACCTTCTGTGATAGATGAACCAACACCTGAGGAAACTATCAAGTTCAAGGCTACTGAGGATGTCATTCCTACCGAAGAATCTACTGAAGAATTCATTCCAGGACGTGAAGAACGTCGAGCTAATGCACCTGAAGAAAATGGTGCTGAAGAAAATGTTGATCAAATTCCTCGATGACAACCAGCTCATCCCCGCATTGCAAACGAAGTGCCGATTGAGAAAATCATCGATGACATTGAACCACCAGGTCCTCTCACACGCTCAAAAGCTTCAGATTTATCTAACTTTTGTGGGCACTTTGCTTTTGTCTCTATCACAGAGCCCACTAAGGTAGACGAAGCATTTCTAGAGCCTGAGTGGATTCAAGCTATGCAAGAAGAATTACATCAGTTCGAGCTCAACGACATCTGGGAACTGGTCAAACATCCTGTCGGGTGGTAGGTGCGACATATGCCAACGGGTGGCTTATCATTGTGGGAGCCAGTAAGACGTCGCCGGTGCTTGGAAACGGGATAAGGCGAAGACATGCACGCCGACGAATCTTACCCAGGTTCGGGGCTCTCTGTGGAGATAACAGCCCTAGTCCTGCTCTGTGGGGTCTCCGCATGATCACTAGATCAACACAAGTAGCTACAAGTGCTCCTTGAGCTGTTTGGCTAGAGGAAGAAGAAGGGCAAGGCTAGCTCTCCTTTTCTCTCTATGTGGTGTGTAAAACTCTATGAGATCAACCCTTTGCATGGGTGCCCCGGGGGGTTTATATAGGCCTACCCCCCAGGGGTACAATGGTAATCTGGCTAGGTGCGGGTCCCAGCCGTCAGTGTCTGTGCTCGCCGGCTGCCGACCTCTTGGCCGACAGGCTGACCCCACCGCCACGGGGCCTTGTCGGTGGCTGGTTACTGTTGCCTGGCCCCTGATGACGAGGCCTTTTTCGAGGTAAGCGTGGCTACAGTGCCGCTGCCTGGCGGGCTCTACTGTAGCCTTACCTCGTCTTGTCTCCTTAATGATGCACATATTTCGAGGGAAGGAGGTAGCCGACTATTGGGAGCTGGCTACGCCCCAGGCCGACTAGGGGAGGCCGGCCCGCCTTCGAGCGTCTCTCTGGCTGAAGGGGCCCGCTGCCCGCGGGCCATACTGGCGCCTGTCGTGGGTGACGTCGCGGTCGACATGGCTACAATGCCGCGCCGGACGGGGGATGGCTGACCCGTACGGCGCACCGTGCCCATGCATGCTCCGGGATTTGGGGGTGGCAGGCTATACTGCGGCCACGCCCCGTCTTATCACCGTTATGTGGTTGCAGCCCTGGTGGGTGCAGTCTTGGCTGGCTTCTAGGAGTTGGCCTTCTTCATGGCCGGCTTCTAGGAGTTGGTCCTCTTGGGGCGGGCTTCCTGGAGTCGGCCATCTCGTAGCTTTCTTCGTGATGGTTTTTGAGGCCGGCTCGCCTTCTGGTAGTCGGCCTTGGGGATAGCCCGCCAGAGGAAGGCGGCTCCGTGCTCTGGATGCTTGAAGGCTCGATTGGCCTGGTAATTTTTCGAAGAGCCAGGGGGAGACGGTTAGGCTACCCGTGGCCATCTACTCCGACAATAGTCCCCGAAGCTGGTTGGGCTTCGAGGCTGAGAGGAGGTCGAGAAGCTCGGTCAGCTTCTTATATTGACGAGCCAGCAGCTAGGAGCCATCTTCGGTTGGGTGCGCCGTCTTGGCGAAATTTCTGAAGTCTGAAGGCGGGAGTCGATTGGTGCGCACGCCGGGTTGCGGGCCGGCCGCTCGCCGCCCGCGTACCACGTGGCACCCTCCGGCTGAAAAAAGCCTGCCAACCCACGCGCGCGACAGGACGTCACCGCAGGCCGGGGGTCCATCTCTCCTACGCCTAGGCCCAGGCGCGGATTCTCTGTGGCCCAAAGCGGGCCGCACGCCTTCCGGCGGCAGTTTCTGCACGTCGTTAGGCATAGTAATCGCGGGACGTGGGGGAGTGGGCGCAGTTAATCCCACGTCCCCCCCACACCTCGCGTCCACGGCTTCGCCGCACGAGGCTATAAGTAGGGGGAGGAGGGGGAGCGGCAGACGCTCGCACGCTTATCCTCTCTCCGCCATCTTCTTCCTCCTTCTTTCCATCGTAGCAGCATCTTGCTGCCGCGCCGTCCCACCATTCTTCGCACTACCCCGCAGCTTCGCCGCCGCGGGGCCGTGCGTTCTCCGCCGCCGCACCCTTTCTCGCCAGCTTCTCGCCATCATGCAGTACGGCGGAGACTAGGACGGTGCCAATGTCCACACGGACCACATCGACTTCCTCCGCAAGACGCGGCGGTTGCCCGGCAAGGACTAGGTGCAGGTCCGTCTCGCGCCGGAGAAGGAGATCACGCCGGCGCCGGAGGAAGGCGAGCGGGTAATCTCTCGCTCGCACTTCCTGCGCGGCCTCGGTCTGCCCGCAAGCGCCTTCTTCCACTCCTTCCTCCACTTTTATCAGCTCCAGCCGCACCACCTCACTCCAAACACGGTGGTGCTGCTGTCCGCCTTCGTCACTCTGTGCGAGGGCTTTCTTGGAGTTCTTCCCATCCTCGAGCTCTGGGGGGAATTCTTCCAATCCAATCTCGGCACCCGCATGCAGGGCGTGCCGGCTCAGAGCGGCGCCTTCATCGCGATGCGGAGGCCGGCAGCCGACAACCCCTTCCCTGTCATCACGCTGATCCAGTTGGTGAAGCGCTGGCAGAAGTCGTACTTCTACGTGAACAACGTTGCCCCGCAAGGCGACTACGTCAACTTGCCGGCTTACGTAGCTGGCCCGCCGGCTGGGAGGCGGCCCTAGTAGTCCTATCGGGCCAGGACGCTGTCGCCGGCTGGAGCCACCGCTGTTACCCGACCCCGGGTAATGATCCAGTCGGAGGGCCTGACTGGGTCCGACCTGCTGGCCGCCTTTGTGGTGCGCCGGGTGCTCCCGCTTCAAAGCCGCCCTCATTTGATCAGTCAAATGAGCGGCCAACTCGATCCGAGTCGCATGTGCACCAAGGAGATGCCTCATGACGAGGTGGCTCATATGGTGAACTATCTCGCGAACTGCAAGCTCTCCGCAGAGTGGCAGTTTGTCAAGGAGCCGTACTCCCGTGCTCATCCCCCGCCTACGGTAAGCTTTCTTTATCTTCTCTTCTTTTAGTTTTGTCACCAAGTTTTCCTTCGCCGTCTCTGACCAGTCGGCACGTCTTTGCAGAGCCCTCTCCTTCGACCTGCGGCCGGGACAGCGGGGGTGGATCGCCGATTTCTCCCCGACTGGGCGGAGCATGACTTGGAGGACCCCGACTTGGGGGCGGCCGCCATGGACGACAACACCGAGGCGGGAGGCGGCGAAGCAGGCGGCTCCGGGCTTGGAGCCAGCTTCGACGACTGGCCGGATGACGACAAGGCGGAAATCGTCCCGCGCCGCCAGCCGGCGTCCGACCAAGGCGCGGGTTCCTCCGCCGCGCCGCCTGCTCGAGGCGGCTTGCAAAAGCATCGGGCCGTGTCGGGCTTGTTCGGCAGTCGGCCAGAGAAGCCCAAGGGCGGGGCGGCGGCGACCAGGCGGGATGAGGCGGCCGCGAAGGCGGCCCGCTTCCGCAAGGTGGTGAAGCAGCCGCAAACGGATTCGGCGTAAGTGTAGATTCTCTTGCATATTCCTTCTTCTTTTCTTGTTGATTTCTGAATCCTTGTGTTGTCTCAAAAAACAGGGCTCCGCTTTCTCTTGGGCGGGTCGCTGCCGCCTCCGTGGTTGGATCGCCGGGAGGATCCGGGAGCACCCGCCGCATGGACCCCTGCACCGAGCTTCAAGCGGCGACGGAGCAAAATGCACGGGAGGCGCGGGAGGAGCGGGAGGTGGAAGAGCTGAGGGAGGCTGCCGCCAAGGCGGCGCAGGAGGAGGCGGAGGAGTCGGCGAAGGCACAAGCCGACGCGGCGGCCAAGGCCCAGGCGGAGGCTGCAGCCGCAGCGGCAGCGGAGGGGGCCTTGCTTGTCACCCCCCTGCGTGTCGCAGCGCCCGAGATCCCGGAGCCCCCGCCGGAGGAAGCCGGCGGCGACCTGCCGGGGATGGAGAGGGAGGACGACGTCATCGTACAGGGGAGGGATGCGGCACCGCCCTTGCCGACTGGGGCGGCCCACGGCAGCCGGCCTAACGCGCCGCCTGGGCAATCGGCTGGAGGCGAGCCGGCTGTGAGGACGGACCTGGTGGTCCGGTCACCATCGCGCCAGCGCGCGGGGAAGGCAACTTCGGCTCCGGACCCACAGAAAGCCGCGGGGTCCAGCTCGTCGGCCCAGGACGTGGAGACGGCCAGCGCCAGCTCGGGGTGGACGCCGGGTGGTGGGACGGCCGTGGTGAATGTGGCGGCGCAAGAAGTCCGGAACCGGCTTCAGTCCCAGGCCGCAGTGCTGAGGCAGTATAATGACGAGTTCCTCGCGACACGGGCGGCCATTCGGGCGAGTCTTCCCTTTTTTGCTTCTTGATCTTGGTTTCCTCCGTGGGGGCACGTCAGCGCACCCACTGGGTGTAGTCCCCGAGTTCCAAGTCGGCTGCTGAGCAGGCGGCTTGGAACTTCTTGGTAGGCTTTGTTTGCTATCTTGTTCTCATTCGCTTCTCTGTCCGATTTGCAGGACTACCACAACCTCCGTGCGGCTGCCTTCAACTCCCAGGCTCGGGAGCTGACCCAGAAGACTGCTGATCTAACTGAGAGCTAGAGTAAGTGCTTCATCTTTTATCTCACGTGGGGGCGCGTCAGCGCACCCACTGGGTGTAGTCCCCGAGATTCGGGCCGACTGCTGAGCAGTCGGGTCGGATCTTTCCTGACGACTTCTTTCTTATTGCTCTTTTCTTCTCTGCCATATCTGCAGCGGCCAACGCCAAACTGAGGGAGCAGCTGGGTGGGACCCAGGCCACCCTTCGAGCTAAGGAAGCCGAGTTCGACGCCTTGGCTCAGGAGCGTGACCACCTGGTCAAAAAGCTGGCCGACCAGGAGGAGAGCCACAAGGCGGCCCTGAAGGCGGTGCAGGATAGCAAGGCCGCCCTCCAAGCCGAATACGAGACCGAGGAGGCGAGCTGGCTGAGGCGAGGCAGTCGTTGATCAACGGCTACGCCCAGATTGAAGACTTGGTTGATGGTAGGCCGCCTTCTTCTTCGTTCCTTGCTTGCCGCTTGCCGTTTGGTTCATTCTCTAACTTTGTATTTTTCTTTTCTTTCTCATTCTTTCTTTCTTGTGCAGAGTACTTCCTTGGTTACTCTACTGCCGCTAACCAGGTCGTCGAGGCCCACCACGAGGCGCAAAGGCAGGCTGGTGCTGAGATCGCGCCGAACGCTCGCCGGTCGCTTGAGGAACAGCTCCTGGCGATTCAAGCCCGCCTCCAGCCGGCTCACCGCATGCTCCGCCGGCTTCAACGTGTTGGGGCGCAAATGCTGGCCTCTCTCTGGCCCAGCGAGGTGATTCCCCGCACCCCCAGTCGGACTGCCGACTGGCTGGAGGTAGCGGCCGGCCGCTTCGAGGCCTCGAAGGCTTCTGCAGCTCGGTCAGGCGCTAGGCGGGCGCTGGAGTTCGTCAAAGCCTGGTATCCTGAGGCGAGCTTAGACCAGCTGGCCACCTGGCGGTAGGAGGCCGACACGGAGCTGGAGCCGGCGCGGCCGGCTATCATCCAGCATGCCTCGGCGATCGCCGACTACACCGACACCAGCGCCTTTGCTCCTGAGGTGGATGATAAAGGCGTTGCCCAGCCGGAGGAGTGGTTCGGGCTGAACCCAGCAGATGGCGAGGACTCGGCGGAGGAGATCGACTCCAGCGACGAGGGCGAGGAGGAGGAGGAGGGTGAAGACGCCGTGCCAGATGGTGGAGCAGCCGGCCAGCCTCAGCTTGGCCGTGCCTCCAGCAACAAGGCGCGTGCGAGCGGACCGCCTGCAGCCGGCGATGATCAAGCCGAGACTCGCCAGCCGGCCACTCCTCTAGCCGGCGCTGCCGTCTCCACCGACAAGCCCGGCTCCCCTGTTGCGCCCTTACCCTAATCTTCCGCCTTTACTTTCTTGTTTTATTACTCTTTGAACAATATTTTGTTAAGTTTGCGTAGTTCCACCCACTGGGGGTGTATTCAAACTATATTGACTGCCGGCCTGTTGAAGGCCTTATGTGTAAATATAATCATGCATGTGTTTGGCTTCCCATTGTTCTCGCTTTTCATCCTTTGGCTGTTTCCTTTGCCGCCCTCCCTTGGTTGCCGCCTTCCCTGCCGGACAGCTGCTCTGCAGTCTGTGGCTGGAGAAGTGCTTGGCCGGTTGGGAGGACAAGTACTCTAGCTTTCTTGGATTGTAGCGAAGTGACTGGGAAGCCGGCCAGCCGGTTGTTCTGACAGCCGGTGGGTGTGGTGGGAGGCCGGCTTGTGTTATATAGGTTCGTTAGTCCTTAGCCGTTTTTTGTGTGGGCAACCTTTCCTGCCTTTGGCTCTTGCCAGTTGGACAGTCGATTCTTCGAGCTGCGACTTACAACAAGAGAGGGCTCAGGTGCTGGCACACTACTAGTCGGCCAGTCCCCGGGCTGACTAGTCAAACTCGGTGCCAGATAGAGAATCAAATGTAATAGTACATTCATGGGTATGCCACTCGTCATTCATAGATAAAGGAGGGTAGTCCCCGAGTGCGCGTCGGGGGGCCCGTTGTCTTGTACTTAGTACAAAAAGGTACCGTGATACATATTGCTTTTAACTATAAAATCTTCTCAAGAGATTGGCGTTCCATGGTCCTTCCGACTCCTTGCCGGAATCATCCCTCTTGCGTGCCTTCGGCTTCTGTGCGTCGATCAGGTAGTAGGAGTCGTTGCCTAGGGCCTTGCTGATGACGAATGGGCCTACCCAAGGGGCCGAGAGCTTGTGCTGGCCGGCTGTTCGCTGGATCAGCCGGAGCACAAGATCGCCTTCTTGGAAGGATCTCGGCTTGACCTTCAGGTTGTGGTAACGGCGCAGACCCTGCTGGTAGATGGTGGACCAGCTGAGTGCTAACAGCCGGCCTTCTTCCAGCAGGTCGACACCGTCTTCTCTCGCTTCCTTGGCCTCCGCCTCCGTGTACATGGTCACCCGAGGCGAGTCGAACTCGATGTCAGTTGGGATGACAGCCTCGGCACCATATACAAGGAAGAAAGGAGTGAAGCCGGTTCACTTGTTCAGGGTAGTACGCAGACTCCAGAGGACAGCCGGCAGCTCAGCGAGCCAGCAGCCGGCCGAACGCTCCAGTGGTACGACCAGTCAGGGCTTGATGCCGGAGAGGATGAGGCCGATTGCTCGCTCGACCTGGCCGTTTGACTGCGGGTGGGCAACGAACGCTAAGTCCAGTCGGATGCCCTGTGTCACACAGAAACGTGCCAGTGCTCCCTTGGCAAAATTCGTGCCGTTGTCGGTGATGATGTTGTGTGGTATACCATACCGAGTGGTGATATCCGCGATGAATGTCACGACAGTTGGCCCGTTCAGCTTCTTGATTGGCTTCGCTTCAATCCACTTGGTGAATTTGTCCACGGCGACAAGCAGATGTGTCATGCCGCTGCGGGCTGTCTTGAATGGCCCACCATGTCCAGCCCCCAAACGGCAATGGGCCAGGTGAGGGGGATGGTCTTGAGTGCAGAAGCCGGTAGGTGTTGCTTGGAGCTGAAGATTTGGCATCCTTTGTAGCATTTCACTAATTCCTTGGCGTCTTCCAAAGCAGTTGGCCAGAAGAAACCATGGCGGAAAGCTTTGGCGACAAGTGATCTTGAGGCCGTGTGGTGGCCGCATTCGCCTTGGTGGATATCCTTGAGGATTGGTATGCCCTTCTCTGGCTCGACACATCGCTGGAAGACTCCAGTGACGCTACACTTAACAAGTTCTCTGTTTATTATTGCATATGCTCTGGCTCGGTGTTGAACTAGTCTTGCCGAGATCTCATCAGTCGGCAGCTCTCTGTTTACTAGGAAGTTAAGGATGGGCTGGGCCCATGATGGAGCTGTGACTTCTTCTGTTGTCAGTACGGCTACCGTGACCCGGGTGGGTGGGTTGGGTGGTGAAGAGTTGGAGTCGGCCACCGCCTGTTGTGTCGTTGCAGTCCCCGGGCCGACTGCTGCAGTCCCCGGGCCGGGTTCTGAAGTCCCTGAGCCGGGTGCGACTACGGCAGTCCCCGAGCGGCTTGTTGAAGTCCCCGAGCCGCCTGCTGGGTTCCCCCAGTCGGATCCGACTGCATCAGGGGCAGGCGGTACAAAGATGGAGTTCGATTCTGGAGACGGCTTGACAGACGGATTGAGGAGGCGCTGGAGAGAGACGCCGGTTGGTATAGCTTGTCGGGTGGAGCCGATCTATGCCAGGGCATCTGCTTGCTCGTTGTCGGCCCGTGGGACGTGGAGGAACTCGCACCCTTCAAAGTATCCGGTTATTCGCTGGACGAGGAATCGATAGCTCGCCATGTTTGCGTCCTTGGCGTCCCAGTCGCCAGATGACTGCAGGACCACCAAATCCGAGTCGCCATAACACAGGATCCGGCGTATGCCGAGTTCTTTGGCTAGCCGGAGCCCGTGAATGAGCGCCTCGTACTCGGCCACATTGTTGGAGGCGGCAAAATGGATTTGCAATGTGTATCTAAGCTTGTCGCCCTTGGGAGAGGTGAGGACGATGCCGGCTCCCAAGCCGGTGCGCATCTTGGATCTGTCGAAGTGCATCCGCCAATGAGTGGAGTCGGGAGCCGGCGGTAGTGTTGTGGTATTCTCACGGGGGGGTGCGAGGCGACAGATGCCACATGGGCTTAGTGTGAGGGTAAGACTGCTGCTGATAGGACCGGGAGCGGGTATGCGAGTAGCACGCGCTAGTTTACCCAGGTTCGGGGCTCTCCGGAGAGATAATACCCCTACTCCTGCATGTCTGTGTATCTGTAGTATATCTGGTACAGGGTTGCTCCTGGAGCTGTATCTGAGATCAGTGCCAAGTGCAACTGATCTGGTATATGCATATAGGGCATGCTAGTGGCCGGCCATGCTCATGGCCGTGAGTGTGCGTGAGAGTGAGTGTCTTTGGATGGATGGATGGCTCCTTTTATAGTGTGAGGTAGCTTTGTATGTAATCTAGCTAGTGGCATGGGGGGCATGGGTGAGTGTCATACTTGTCTCCTAGGTCACTTCATGAATAGTGCCAGGGGACAAGTGACACTATACATGATGGTTGGGGGACACGTGAATAGTGCTCGGGTACGACCGTCTCGTCGGTGTCTTGTCGGTGTCGAGTCAGGCTGCAGTCGGCAGCCGGCTGGTCGGCGCAGTCGGTCAGCTGGCAGCCGGCCGGGTGGAGCAGTCAGACGGGGAGCCGGCAGGAGCGGCCGGGCAGTCGGACTGAGGGGCTTTGCTAGCCCCGATGTCTTGAAATATTGTCTTGCCGTCTTCGGGATACCCGTGTCCAATTACTCCGACAGTAGCCCCCAAGCCTCTGTGCAACTTGGCAAAGTTCGGCGGAGGTTTTTTCGCGAGTGTTCATGGAAATGATCATAAAAAGGACAAAGTTAGTCCGCGCAGATATATCAAATGTTTGCTTTTAGCATTGCAAGTTTTTGTGTGGAGGGTGCCGACTCGGTTTCGTCCGAGCCCCCTTCAATCTTTTTCATGTTCCCTCTGCTCTTCGGCTTGTGCTCTCGCTTGCCGGACAGCCGCTCCGCGGTCTGTGGCTGAGAGTGGGCCGCGGTGTGGAGTGTACAATACTCAGACTCTGGGAGCGAATTTAACCGAGCAGGTACTCTGGTAGCGAATTTGACCGTCCGAGTGGCGAAGCAGGCGGACGAATCATCCGGACGGGTGTTTCTTTTCTTCTCTTTGTCCCAGCCGACTTCTTTCTCTTTTCTCTCTCTTCTTTTTTTTGGGCAGTCGGCCCTTTGACTTTCTCCCCAGCCGGCCCCTACTCCTTTCTTTTCCCTTTCTCCAACCGGACCACGCCTCGCCCTTTTCCACTGGCAGCCTACCACAGCGGTCGGGTGGGGGAGCCGGCGGGGACGCGCGAAGCCGGCAGGCGGCTGGTTGCGCTGGAGCCGGCAGGCGGGGGGCCGGCCGAGTG